>NW_021636441.1:0-51079 GCF_004799145.2 Neltuma alba | reverse complement strand
TTTTTAGTAATTATGTTTTCTATTTAAAACTTGATAGTAAATCTTCCAAAACAAATCGTCAGTCAAAGCATGAAGGGCTAAAATCAATTAACAAAAAACAAAGCCAATGCTAGCAAAAAGATTAAGGGGTGATGTTGGTTAATCTCATAAGTATTTTTCAAAGGCACTTTTCTACAAATCGAGACAATTCTTTTACATATTTATTTCGTATATTGTAAAAACACTTTTAAAACCATGATTTTATTCTAACCCAAAACCTCCTAAATCTTCTTGTTGCCTCGTCACATTCTTCTTGTCATCTATTAACCTTGATCGCAAATAACTCAGCTCAGTCGCGACTCACAATTTAAATAAAGTGTCTTGTTTCATGCTGTCAAAGTGACCACGACCCTTGCCCTTACTACTGCATTTGAATAACAGTTGCAATCCCTGACCTTCCCCTTTAAATCTCAGCCATGACCTCCGCCCTATCATCTCCTCCATCGCAGTGGGTCAACCACCTCCGCCCCCTCTCACCCCCTCTTTGTTCTGTCTTCGCATGCTCCCACCGTCGTGAACATCGTCTCTTTTCACTGTCACTATCGTCATAAATGTGCTTCACTCCATCTAAACCTATAACGAGGGAGGGTTTGAAGGGTAAAAATAACAAATAACATTTGATTTTTGGAAAATTTAACAATTGGACGGTGCGATAGAAGCGAGAGTTCTATCGATTTTAGTGGAAGATTCATCAAGAATCGGGTTTCCAAGCACCAAACACGAGTTACGGGCTCATTTTATCTGTTTATAAACATTTTCATATAAATTGAGATAAGTTTTCTCATATACTTATCTCATATTTTGTAAATTATGACTGAAGAACTGATAAAATCCTGATCCCAAACAAGCCTTGCATGGTTTTATTTCTGTTTTGCTTCCTCAGCTTTAGTTCCATTGTATCAAACGGGCCGTAAGTCATTTGTTGTCAATCTAGATGCATGCCGAAAAAGGGGGAAAATGACATATAAAAAAACTTAAAATTATGATATTCCAATTTAGGAAGCTAAGGGTTAAAAATGACAGAGAGGAAATATATTCCCAAATTGAAATTGTGAAATTCAGAAGAAATAACAAAAAATGCCCTTTTGTTTTTTTTTTTTTTTGAAAATTTTTTTCAAGTCCTTGCCAGCCACCACGAGCGATTGGATGCTAGCATCGGGCCACTGGTTTTTTGGGTGACAAGTTTTTTTCCTCCGCCATGTGATAAATTATTTAAGGAAAGTGGTGGGGGTGGGATCAAAACCTCTGGGTCATTTGAGCCAAGGCAACCATTAGATCACTAATGATTTGTTAACCTTATAATGTAAAAAAAAAAAAGACTTTTTATTGTGATTCCAATCCATGATAACAATTTATCTGGGAATGCCAAGTCTTGATTGAGAAATGATAAGTCTAAATTTGATATTGACAAAGCATTTCTTCTTGATACATAGCAAAAAATAATATGTGCATTAATTAAAAATGATAACAATTTATCTAGAAATGACATGTTTTGATTGAAAAATGACAAGTCTAAATTTAAGATTAACAATGTGTTTTTTTTAATGCATAACAGGAAATAACATGTGCATTAATTAAAAATGACAACAATTTATCTAGGAATGACATGTCTTGATTGGGAAGTGACAAGTCTAAACTTGAGATTAACAGGGTGTTTTTACAAGACATGTCATTCCCAGATAAATTGTTGTCATTTTTAATTAATGCACATGTTATTTCCTGTTATGCATTAAAAAAACACATTATTAATCTCAAGTTTAAACTTGTCATTTCCCAATAAAGACATGTCATTCCCAAATAAATTGTTGTCGTTTTTAATTAAGAAAATTTTCTGTTATGTATCAGGAAAAGATGTTTTATTAATATCAAGTTTAGATTTGTCATTTCTCAATCAAGACTTATTATTCTTAGATGAAGTGTTGTTGCGAACTGGAACTACAGTAAAAGAGTCAATTTATATATATTTTTGCATTATAAGGTTAAGAAATCATTGATGGCTCAATGGTTATTTTACCTTCACAAAAAAACTATGCTTGGCACCGACATCTGGTCACCGATGGTGGCTGGCGATGGCTTGTACTAGCGAGGGGTTGAATCTTTTTTTTTTTAAATAAAAGGGATATTTTTGTTATTTCTCACTAATTTTAAAATTTTAATTGGGAATAACTTTCCTCTTTTGGGATATTCTAATTTCAATATTTTTATTTGTCATTTTTCCCGGAACAGGAAAATTTAATTTCAAAATTTTCAAAAACAAAAAATTTTTTCCTGTAAAAAAAAATCATCTCCACCGGGCCCACCATAGTTTCTTATCACGAGCATACATACTGCGGCTGCCCCGGTTAGAGCAAACCTCTTCAGTTACTGTTGAACTTCCTTAATCGCTTCTACGTCCTAACCATGGCCGAACTCGTGCACTCACTGTCCCACTCCGAGGTAACCGCCTCTTTCTCTCTCTGTCTCTGCCTCTCGCTCTCTCTATCTTCCTTCCTATATATCTCCAGCTAATGATCTCTCTGTCTATGTCATTGAAATCAAATCGCTCCCTTTTTGTGCTTTCACTCCTAGTAGTAGCAGCAGCAGCGGAACAAGCACACTGAAATGAGCATTCCGCCGGCCATGTGGACGGGACTCCAGCCACCGCCGTTCACGGTGGCGCAGTGGCAGGAACTCGAACACCAAGCTCTTATCTTTAAGTATCTCAAAGCCGGATTATCCGTTCCGCCTGACCTTCTCGCTCCGATTCACAAGAGCCTCCAATTGATGCCGGTTCCTCATTCAGCTCGTAAGCCAACAAAACCCCCAATTTCTTCTCCCTCTAACCCCTGCATTTTTCACTTCGTTTCTGTTCCAAATCCCTAATTTCTGCCCAGTATTACCACTTAATCGTCTTTCTGCGTTTGTTTTGTTTTTTTTTTTCCGGTCCTGAAGTGGGTTATAGCTCCTATTTCGGGAAGAAGATAGACCCAGAGCCGGGAAGGTGCCGGAGAACCGACGGTAAGAAATGGAGGTGCTCGAGAGACGCACACCCAGATTCTAAGTACTGTGAGCGACATATGATTCGCCGTCGTCATCGTTCAAGAAAGCCTGTGGAAGCATCACAAGCTGCTCATCCTCCTGCTCAGTCTTCGGAGGTTAGTGGTGGGACCAGAAGTGGTTGTGGAAACTCATTTCCCAGCCTCCCTCTGCACACAAATGGCACTCGTGAGGGTTTAAGCCTTGGAAACAACGTATCACAGCTTCAGATTGAGTCTCTTCCCAGTGAGATGAACAAGAAAGAGTACAGGTATGATAACAGTACAGCTTCTTGTGACGTGAGAGCATAGTCTGAAGGGACCATTGTGATTTTCATGTTGTGTTGGTGTTGTGATTGTTTGAGCTGTGTGCATGCAGTGTTGTCTTTCTGGTGTTTGACTTATGGTGTCATATCATGCTTGCAGTGAGTCCTAGACTCTCTTTGGAGTGGTCATTTGTTTGTGTGAATGATGTTTTTTATGACAGGGACAAAGTTATTATTATCTTATAGACTTGTTGTGTGTGGTAGCTGTAATGCCAAGTTACCTCACATGTGTGGATCATTGCGATGCGTGGGATGGAAAGAGTAAGAAGTAAGTAAACTAGCTCGTGCGTTGAAGCTGGTCTTGTATTTTGTACAACAACTCTTTTTCTGTGTTCAAAAGGTAGAATCTTCTCGATTTTAGAGATCTAGTTTCATGCTTGCAATGCTTTTAACTCCGACATTTCATTTTAGAACTAACAAATGGGCTTTGGGGGACAAGAGAAACACAGTTCTCGACATTGTCTAGAGTATTCTTGTGATGTTAATTTGCAAAATCATCACAGCAAAATTTTCTGGACTGGATATGAAGGAGAGAGAATTTTATGTTATTCATTATCAATGATCTAATGACACTTTAACAATGGTGGTTGTTAGCTCGGTGAAATCCTTTCCCCCAGTATAATCGCTGTTTAGATTGTTGAATGAAGCTGCTGATTTCACCCCCCCCCCCAAAAAAAAATCTGATTGGTGATATGCTTTTTTCGTTTCTTCCCCCTCCTTTAAACTATTGTGGACTTGTCTTAGCTGATTCTTCGTGTTTTATTTATTTTTCATGATGAGTGTGGGTCCCATGTATTGCACGGTGTTTGATAAATAAGCAATACTATTTGTGGCTGATGAATGTCGCATCTTGTTCAAGTTTCTATAATATATATATATAATATGAATTGAGCAACTTGTTATGTACTAACCACTTTGCAGGTTTGGGCTGCAATCTGAAGTAGATGAGCATGACTTCTTTCAGAAAGACCTAGGAAATGTGAGGTATCTTGGCTTTGACTCTTCCTCAGACAGCATGTGGTCTCAACTGTCTCACATTTCCTCGAACGCTGTCTCTGAATCAAGTGAAAGTTCTGTTATGGCTAACAACTGTTTTCAACTGCAAGCGATGCCGGATACTGAGCCTGCATCAAACATTGATGTCGTGTCATCCAAGCAACTCGTCTTCAATGGCCAGTTAGGTTCAACTGGTTGTTTGAAACAGGACTATCAGAACCCTCAGACTCTGATCAATGCTTGGCCATGGAAGAAGGAGTCTGGCTCACCTGTGATGGAGTACAGACCAAATAAGGATGCTAATGGCAACCCAGATGTCAATGTTGATTGCTGTGGATCCCTGTAAGTTACCATAGAAAGCTTTGAATAAATATAATAGAATCCTCAGGCATTGGAAAGAAGAATTCTCAGACTGAGTATTGCTGATATTAGAGGAATCAACAGTATTAATTCCCAAGTTCCATATTTGTGGTTTTATTTCACAGTTTCCCATTTACTTGAGGGATTTCTGTTATTTTAATGATGTAACTTGGGTTTTTAATTTTAATTTATTGTACTGGGATTTAGTCTTGTTATTGAATTTTTGTGTTTCCTTTTGTTCTCCCTTTAGATTATTGTGGCCCAGTTCTGCTTTTGAATTTCTATGGTTTCTGCGCATATAAACCTCTTGCCTGATTACGCATCGGCATTAAATAGAATTGAGTTTAATTAGTTCATTATGGGAAGTAGAGAGAAATAAAATTAAAATGGTGGGGCTCAATCTCTAAAGTTGAGTATTATTTATTATTATTGTTACTACTACTACTACTACTACATTTTTACTTCTCTCTACTTCGCCTTATAAATTATTTTAGGAATAAAAATAATTAAGGTCTAGAAACCGATCTTTCAGCATGGAGTTGCCTTTTTTTTTTTTTAAGGAAAAAACTAGATATTTTTCTATGCATTATGTAGAAAATTCAAAATAAACTATCAATACTCATGGTGTCTGAATATGGAATGATTTGTTACAAATTCGACGTTTTAAACTGATGTTGATGACGTTGATCGCAAAAGAAATCTCGTCTCTCCTTTTTTGGCCAAGGTCGTCTCTTTTAAAATAGTCATTATGGATGACATTTAATATCTTTTGGGTGCTAATTTATCCAAAGGCGTTCTTGAATCATGATTGAATTAAAGGAAGTATCATTGATATGAATAATGAGGTTCAGTATTCTATTCTTTATGTAGAGGAGAAATGCATCTTGAATGATATAAAATTATACATTACATTATTTGTAAATTATATGTAAAATAAATGTATAAAAAACAAATCTAGTTTTCGTAAGAGTGGCAGTCAAGCTTCGTGGCATGTATTTTGACAGCCATGTCATGTATAATAATAATAATGCTGCAAAACTCATGCAAAAAGTTTCTTTCCTTTTTCCTTGTTTTCTTTTCTCTCTTTTGATAAAGGGGGAATGACGTCAAACCAATGCTGAAACTGAGAACTAATAAGCCAATAATGCATATCAGCCGATAAAAGATTTGAATTGCCTAAAGAGTAAAGATGGTGTTTTTAATATTTTATTATGTGAAATTTATGCAAAAGTTAAAGGAGGTAAAACGAACTAAGTTTCAGTTTCTGGTAAAACCTTGTGGGGCAGTAAAACTGTAAAATTAGCATTTACCAATGAACAGTGTTGGCTTGAATGGTGGTTAGAGAGCAGAGTCAAAGCACGTTTGGGTCGTAGGCTACCCCCAACTAGACAGTAACAAGTCAAATTTGAGTGGCACTTTTCTTTTTGTCAAAGGACCAAAATAATCCTTCCCAAAAAGAGAACATGATATGCCCCATTTGTCTGTTTGGATTTTAGCCATACTCGTCCACGGCATATTCAGTCCTTGCATCCCATTCCTTTTGCGCTTTTTCCTGATTTTTTTTTTCCTGCTTCCTTTCAAACAAACACAGTGCTAGAAGATCAACTATTATAGCCTTCTTCTCTGACTTTTAGTGCCGTTCTTGATCCTCAAACCCACCAGGGTTCTTAGAACAAAAGCTGAAAATGCAGAGGAGCAGGGGATTGTTGAAAAAAGATCACCCGAAGTACGAGAAACCCATTATCGATGGGGAGCTATTTGAGGCTGTGAAGCTGGGTGATTGGTTCTGGAACCTGCAAGACACAACAAGGCATTGTCCTTTCTGATGACTAAGGGTAATAATTAATAATGGTGGGACTCTCTGTTAAAGGCAGGGTGGCCCTGAGCTTCATATCCGGGAAGCAGTGCGAGAACCTCGTAAATACCCTGATTGGGAATTCTCACGAGTCATGTAAAACTTTGATGCAAAGTAGGCAGTTATGCAGGAAAGATGACGCATGACCTGTTATCTAGAGATAACTCGTATTTTACAAAAGATACCACATGAATAATCTCTTTAAATATGAAACTTTTTAGAATGATGTTTAGCCTGTGTTCGTAGAACAATCTCTACAAATAATCCCCAAAACACGCTTTGTTTGTAATAATAAACCCTTAGGGGATTTGTTGTTGTGTTGATATTATTGCTTTACGGTATTTGAGTAGGAAAGTAACTCATACGAAATAATCATTATAAAATAGGTAAATACAGAAATGATTTGAGTAAACTCTATGTACATGAACCAATTAAAGAACAAGAAAAAGACACGCGGCTTCTCTAAAAAACTAGACCAAAATACATTCTATAGTACAAAGCCTCGTTCTGAAAGATTGAAGGTTGTCAATGTTACTTCCTCCTCAGCAGCTAAGGGAAATGAAGGCTACAAATTTGGCAGCTGCAGAAGCCATCAATCTTTTCCTGCAAGCAAATAAGCAGGTCTTTCAATTTGATCTCCCTTCAGTTAGGGAAATTCACATACCAAAGGAACTAAAAAACTGATCTTGTCTGAAATTCCCTTTATCTCATCATATGCACATGATTTGTAGTTCTTCGTTAACATTGATGATCTTAAACTGCAACTACGAGAAGATCATCTGTCACTTGTTCCTGTCACACAACTTTTTTTCTTCTCCTTTTTTTTTTTTTTTCACGGTGAGGTTCTATTTATGCCAAGCGACATGAAACCAGTCATAACACACAAGTTAATACAGACAAAAGCTTCTGGGGTGTAATGTGCAACACTCGTATCATTGGATCCAGCTATTTAGTTTACATGGAACATGCCAATATGGTAGTCCAACGAATAAAATATATGTTACTCCATTGACAATTACTATCACTAGTACTTGTAAGGAAGGATTCCAATAAAGGAATCATATCGACAGATGTACAACACATAATCAATTTAGTGATTGAAATTTATTACTTAAGTTACTTGATCTTGCAATAGGCAGATTAGCATGCACCAATCCCCGAAGGGAAGAGGTATGTTAAGAACATGCAAGCTTAACACTATATAAGCTCAAAAAATAACAGAGAAGGAAAGGAAAAACAATTACACAGAAGAATTTTGCAAGGCAAGCATAAAATCAAACAATCAGGTAATAGAAGATACACATAAATTGAAGAAGTCGCAAGTAAAGGAAGTATGTTCTTCTAGCAAATAAAGTTTAAAAAAAAAAAATCAATAAATTCCTTACCCTTGATCAATAACTGCCTTTGCCTAAAGCTAGACAATTTCTCCGTGGCTTCTCTTTGCAAGTAAGAAACACCACGTACAATTCCACTCCAGCTATCCTCGGCAACATGTTTTCCAGAAAGAAAACCATTGAAATGTGCTGACTCCAATGCAGAGCCTCTTCTTGCCACAATTGCTAGATTAAAAAGGAGAAAAGGTAAAACTCTAATCTCCAAGAGCACAAGATTAAGAACATCAAAATCTAAATGCACAAGATTTTCATATTCATCAAGTGAAAGAGGTCCGGTTAGGATGACTCTTGAATACAGAACTTTTTGTGGATAAAGTAACAACTACAAAAAGCGACTGATATTTTAACTCTTTAGGAATTTACCTTGATAAGGAGCTTGACAGAAGTTCATAGGAAGACCTATACCAAAGCCAGCCAGAGTGATACCTACACTAAATCCAACACCACAGCCAGCTCCAACATAGCCCACCACTTCAGGGCCAAATCCTGGACCCCACCCAACACCACAGCCAATGCCCACACCCATCCCCCAAAATGTTCCATAGGTTGGATGAACTGGGTTCCACCTTTCACATCTTCCAAACAATCCTTTTATAATCATAATGACCTGAGAACAAAGATAAACCAAAAAAAAAAAAACCATTTCTTCAACCAAATAAGAAAACCTATGCAATATTATTGCTAAAATAGTGGCCTTCTTTCAACTGCTATACCATGTTTAAACATTCAGTCAGAAATATGTACCAGATTTCATTTCGCATATAAGTCGCTAATATGTAAGAAATGTATCAAATGACATTAACTTTAAAGTGGCAAAGATGGTCACCGGAAAATAATTCACCAAATCAGGAACTATGAATATATATGTATATATAATTGAACTAGAACCCTGTTCAAACATCTGAAGTCCTAGGCAAACAAGCAATAGAGACCAGCCCAAAGATCAATCAATGAAAGATATTCCCCCAGTCAAGGCCATATCATGTCCTTAAACATTTGAAGTGAAATGGGCAACAAGCCAAAACTTGCTTCAGCTTAAAAGCCAGAAGCATTTACTTGTGCACCAGCAGGACTATATTGTCGAACGATTTGGAGGAGATTAGAATTATAACTTAACAACTAAAGGAATAAGGAACAATCTACCACTATTCTTTCCTTCTTTTTTTTTCCCTGCCCAAATGTTCTCATGCTGCAATTCTATCTACTCGATGAAAAATTAATCTGTACCACTGAGGAAAAGGTGGAACCCTGGAAAGTGATAAGGCAGTTCTAGACAAGGTCAAATTAAATCCGTTTTGCAATTTGAAACAATCTAGCTAATTATTCTTCTACATATATTCATAGAAACTCATAATTCTTGTAGCACAAAAGACGTCCCATTTCCATGTCAACGATGAGTAGTAGTATCTAGGAAACCTCTTTTATGGTGACATATAATAACATATCCCCTTCACATAAGGAATTAGGAGCACACTATAATGACGACTAAGCGACTCAGAAAGATTTTTTTTCCCCCCCGCATTTTGATTATGGGACAAATAAATTTATGGGATATCTTTTGGGTCACTTTCCTAACTTTTGTCAGCATACCTTCACATCGGATGCAAGATCAAGAGAACACATAAAGAAAGCGAAATATAGATCTCGAGTTATAAAAAAATGATAAATATTAATAGCAATTCCGCTTCTATGCTTCAAAGAAAATCCCTTTCCATCTAAGTTCTTCGTTCTTGCTAACACACTATATAACCTCAGATGTTTGGAGAGATACAGTAAAAAGAGAAACACACAAACGTCCACGCAAAACAGCTTCTTATCAGTGAAAGGAACGGGGGGCGAAGGGAATGAAACTGATGCAAGAATCGCAAATATCAGCTTACCAAGAGGTTAATTTACTACCATAAAAATTCTGCTTGGAATAAAAACAAAGCTGCTGGATTCACTGCAATTTCTTCATTTGTTCATTCATGAATCGTAATCTCTAATGCTAGAGGATACTTGAATTTCCGGGTTGATGAACAAAGGCTGGGACTCAACGCTAGAAAGGCTCGTATCAAGCGAACTTATCCGAAATGCATATTTCCATGGACCCAGCCAATAACCCGATAATATTCGGATCCGGACGGCGTTACATGGCCATCATGTGGGCCCTAAAAGAACCCTCCAGTGACTAGGCTTTGCATTAGTCATATTTCTCGCGTTGATATTATATTACCTCCGATTCTATTTATAAGAGCTAGTTAACTAATTTAAAAAAATTAAATTATTATTTATAATAAATATGTGTTATTTTTCTTAAAATATCCTTACTAATCAATTGTATTGGTTGGAATTATTATTGTTAAAAGGACTATCTTAGGAAAAATACATAAACATGAGAGACAAAGTGGATTAGATCTTATATTTATGATCAAAATAAAAGTTAAGTAAGATCTTATATTAAGGATCGGAGGTAGTATATAAGACTTATTTTACATATTTATTAATTTTTTTAAATTAGTCATATTGATATTTTTTCAGTAATAATGAAGTAGGAGAGGAAGGAAAGGAATTAAGAAAAATACTTACGGTGTTTTAGAAAAAATATATCATATTAACTAATTTAACTAGTATTCTTAATTTACTCAAATTAGTTAATTAGGTCTTATATTAAAGATCTCGAAGGAGTATCTAGTTATCTACCTCAATAAATTATACTCCTCTAGTACTTAATATAAAACCTATCTAACTAACTTGATTAGATTAAAAAATAAAGTAAGTTAGTTAATTATAAAAAATATGACATGTTTTTTCTAAAACACCATAATTAGTTTTTTTTAACATTCCCTCTCCTCTTCTATTTGATTATGGTTGACGAAGTATCAATAAGGGTAATTTAAAAAAATTAATAAATATAATAAATAGGTTTTATATTTGAAATTAAGATTAACTCGACAATTAAGTCTTACATTGAGTAGTAATCAGTATGAAATATAAGATCTATCCCGTTAAATTCGATACATTGTAATTAAAAAATGTCTACTTATTTCTAGATTTTGTTAAATTATGTTTTTTTCCTTAAAAAAATCCACGTTTTTACCATTACTTGCATATAGTGCGATTGAATATAAATTTTATTATATATATTGATCGATGATTTGATGCTATATTGGTTGATAATTAATTAATATTGAGTTAAAAAGTTAGATTTAAATGAAAAATTAGATGATTTCTCATTAAATGCATGGTGAAATAAAAATAAGAAATCCACTTCTATGAAGGATTTAGATCTAATCTAATAGAAGTGAAAAATATATATATTATTCAATTATTGAAATATCAAGTCATATTCCACTATGTGAGGTGAATTACATAAATTACGATTCAGTTATTGAAATCAAGGAAAAGAAATAACAATAAAGATTGAGGTTGGAGCCTTTTGAGAATTCATGCACCCTCAAGTTTTAAATCGCCACAGAAATTACATTCCAAGACATTAGACTGCCCATCATCATCCTTTGGAGGCAGAGGAGCCAGTGTGCCAGAACAGTTCTTCTTATCACATACATACTTCCGTAGGAACCAATCATGAGGCAATCCGCTACTTTGATCATCATCATCAACACCCCAGTTGGCTTCAATCTTGCACCTCTCACACCCACAAACAAACCCATAATCTTCCATCAAGATCCTCTTCCTCGTCCAATAATCCCTATTGATTCTAAAATAGCTTATGCACACTTCTCTCCCCTCTGCAACATCCTCAATCATCCTGATCACAATGTCCGTGTTGTGTTCATCTCCAGGAACACCATCATCGACGTAATCGAATCTGCATGCATTGGGAAGACAATCATGGTTAAAGAAAGTGGCATTTGGGTATATAGCATAGGCCTTGATGGATCTCTGAGGACCATCTGGGGAATATGGCTCCATTAAGCAGAAAGAATTAAGCCTATCTTTAGCCATAAGTTGAGCTGTGAGTTCTGCAGGGAGCTGATTCTGAGGTGGTGGGCACAGAGAAGAAATCAGAGAGTGGAGAAAGCTTGAAGCTTTAACAATGGCGTCATCTGGGGTTCCCAGAAGAGAGAGCAAGATCTGAATACTGGAAGGGGAAAGAAGGGAAAGGTTATAGACAGCAACGACGAAACGAGCCTGGACTTGAAGTTCATGGGATTGACGAAGAAGCTCTGAACCAGAGTCTCGAAGACAAGACAGGGCCTGACATACCCATGAAGAATGAGAGGATTTGAGAGCAAGAGAGAGGCATTTCTGGCTACAGAAATGGTGGCGCGAACAAGAGGGGCATGAATAATATGATGAAACAGTGTGTTGTGTTGGGGTTGAAACTGGTAAAATTGACCTGAAGCAGTGATCACAGTAAGAAGAAGATGAATCAGAGAAGAGAGGGAAAGTGGAATAGAGAATGATGGGAGATTCAGTGAGGATGATTTGGCCGGCTTTGAGATTCTGAGTTGCAACTAATCCTCTTCCTTTACCTTCAATCTGGTCCAACTTTAGAAGAGAGCGTGAAGCTGCCATTGATATCGATAGATAAGTGTTCTTCAGAATCTACGAAAGAGATGGCTGGTGGCTTGAGATAATCAGTATGAGATTGTTTTGATGCATGTGAAAAGGGGCCAGGCCATATAAAAATCACTTCGAGATGGACCCGTGACATATAAGACAACTATCTGATCCTCCAAGTCACCACCCCTCATGGTCAAGAAAGGAAGCATTATTAACGAAAAAAATTTAAAAATTTTTTTTTAAAAAAATACGTTATCTCATCTACAACTTCAAGCTCAATCTCCATTCCTTAACTGGAGCTTATCTCCAGCTTGTTGCTATGGATCAGATATCTCAGTCACAGGGTAGTATTGTACAGGAGATTCTGGACAAAACTTTCTTGTTGTGGTAGTCTGGTAGATACCAGATAAGACAGGTCCAGATTCTTGACGTGAGGGGCAATTATGATATCTTAATTACCCTTTGAGATATTTTAAGATAAAATATTTTTTAAGACATTTTATATAGATTTCTTGTATAAACAAAATCTCCGCTCAGGTAGCTCTTCATAGTTCATTGAAAGCCTATGAGGTTCGAGGACTTTAAGCTTAGGACAGGCATGATGGATAGGACATACTCGCATTTTTAACATGTTTTACGTAGATTAAGTAAAATCTTAAATTGCATTAAATTTTTATTAAATTATAATAATTTTTTAAGTTTACTCATATCTAATATATATGTTCGTACTAAATATTTATAAGGTGATTTATAAAAAAAACGCAGAAAAATCTTCTCTTTCTATATTATAAATAAGACCAAAAGAGTATCATACCAAAAGGAGAGAGTAACACTAAGGGAACAGTAGTCCCAATTTGTCACGATCAACTAGCATCTTCAGTTTGTACCAAAAAAAAAAAAAACTAGCATCTTCAGCTGTGAAAGGCACGAATAAAAAACAAAGGATACAGCAATTGCTCTCTTTACAAATGCACTGCGATAATGTTGCAATCTCTGGGTAAAACTTGCAGCTTAACTTCCCAGGAAAATTGCAGCATACTCTGTATCTTGAAAATCAGTAAACTACAAGTGGTTGGCTCTCTGTTGGCATTCAACATATTTATCAGTTGCTTAGCATCTGCTTGAGCAATTAATTTTCCTGACCATCGTTAAGCTGAAATGTGCTTCTAGTTGATTGGGCCTCTATGTGATGAAATCCTTTTGGATAGTTTTTTTTTTCTGGTACAAGAGAAACAGAACAAAATAAAAACTCAAGCAGGTTTATATCCCGAAGCTTCCTTGTCCACCAGGCTCCTGAGATCCATCGGGCAAACATCAAAGGAGGTTGTTTTTTAAAAACTCTGTTTGGGATATGCTCTTGTTTCTTTCTCCACTTGGGGCCCATTAGCGAAGGTCCCGTCCATTCTTTGAGAAAGGCCTACAAGATATATTTTCGGGATCAAATACCTATAGGGTGGATTCAGACTGGGTCTTTATGCGCCAATAACCTTAAAGTGACCAATAGGGTAAAATCCAGTGAAAGGACTAATCCAATTAAGGTTTTAACCTTCATTGAAAAAAATATTCATATTTAGTACTTAATAGTGTCTCGAAGAACAGTAGAAGAATAATTACGTGTAGCAAAAAAGAAAAAACTTAAAATTTAATGATATAAAAGTTTTTCTATGAATAGAAAATAGCTTTAGCAAATCAATTGATTTCCTTATTTAGTATTTGCGTTCTGATGGTTGGTTGGAAGAAACGAATGAAGACGGTGATATCTATAAATTTAAGTGCAGTTTTTTCATAATTTAAAAGCTGTTGGTGGAGAGTACTGCTATTCTGGAGCTTTAATTACTTAAAAGGAGATATGAGTATATATAGCTTTAGCAAATCAATTAGTTTCCTTTAATATACAAATTGCATCAACCGAGTTTTCTTTTGTTCGAGTGGCTTTCCAAATAGACAGATTTGAGCTTTAAATCTCTTCCCTGAAAAAGGCAAAGGAAAAAAATGTACTGTTGAAGGATTTGCTCTTTGTCCTAAAGAACAAATGAGATACATCAATATTTCTTTCCTTTTTGTTTTCAATTTTTTTCTGGGGTGCTTTTTGTCTTTTTATCAATTATTCTCCTTTGCCGATATTCCTCTTCCAGACTGATCATGGAGAATCTAAATTCTAAAACTAACTGAATATTGGGATTTTGCCTTATTTTCATATAACTTCAGAACTAATTTAACAGCCAGTTTCTCTGGAAACCTCTTTTCCCATCAAGCTAAAACTTTTCTTTGATTTTCCCATAATACTACAACTTACAACAATGAGCATATTGGCGTATTCTATTATTTATGATCAAACTCAAGGAATTCATGAATTTTCACCACTGGTTTAGATGTTAACTGACACTAAAAGAATTAAATATTAGCATTTAATTAAGACAAGATTCAAACAAAATATTAGATGTTTAAGATTGAAATTTCATGTGTTCTAATCGAAACACACTCTATTTCTAAAGGTGCCAATTTTTTCAAATTTGTCAAAAGGGTTTGAAGTTTGAATATTAATCATGGTTGAATTAAGTGGAAGTGACTCGATACTATTCAATTATGAATGTTAATCTCAGTAAGGTGTTAAATATTGTTTGATTTGACACAGCACTACTAATTTTGATGATGTGACCTGATGACTGAGTAAAATTAGTTGGCATCCTGGTAGCTTATATAGATCGATGAAAAATAAAACGAGAGAAAGCGCTGCAAAATGCAGCACACAAGGAGCAAAACACTGTTTATTAGTTTTTTTGCCACATAAGCTACAAGAATGCTAGCTTGTCTTAATCACCAGATCATATTAACGGTGTATGTGCAGATCAGCAATATTTAACATCGTTTAGCTTGTATTCCTCCACTCTTAAATGTAAGATTTTTACACACACTAGTATAAGGGTTTTATATTTAGAAGCCGAAGAGTAATAATTAACGTTCACATACGGAGTAAATTTTAAGGACAAAAAACGCATATTTCAAATTTCAAATGTTATAATCAAAATAAGATCAAATTTTCATGAACTATAAATTATACTACTAACTTTGTTTTTTTTTTTTTTGGGGTTAATATTGATGTTAAAAGAGAAAGAAATAAAGCTTTAATTTGAGCATTATCCAAGTGGGACCACCTATGTGTTTCTTTCTCTTAATAATGATACAATACTGTATAATTTTGAAGAATAAAATGCTAAAAGATGGACCAATTAATGTTTCACTTATTTAATACTTGATGGATTTGGTAAAAAAAGATTCTTGGATTTGAATTCAGAATTCCCAAAAGCGTTAAACTGATCAGTAACCATTAACTAAAAGCATTGGGCAGCATATAATGCAGCCAGCAGCAGAAGCAGCCAGCACAGCCCTTAAGCATGGAGAGACAGAAGTACGGTTTCGTTTAAAAGCTTCACACCAAACAGTAATTGCACAATGCAGAAAGACTAAGCTATACATCATCATAGCCCACTTGTTGGGGTCTCTTCTTTTCACATTTTTGTATAAAATCAAAATAACCAAAGTTTTAATCAAAACCCTCTTAAGCATTGGAAATGGAGAAAGAAACACTATTTGAGATCTCCGCTTTGTAGCAGGATCGCTGAATGAGTAGCTTTATGATCACTTTTCAAACTATACTATTATTCTTATTATTATACCTCTCTCTCTCCCCTCCCCTTCTCTCTCTCTCTCTCTGCCTCTAAAATACTCACCAAACATTCTTAACGTTAAAAGTGGTCTAATCCCCACCATGCTTCCTTGTTCTCTCTGCTTTCTAACCACATTTTGAATCTCACTTCCTTCAACCGTATACATCCTTTAACATTTCAATATGAATCAGAAATTCTTCTGATATATATAATTAAGTTGTGGTGGTTATATCTGTTGAACTATACGTATACTAGTATATAGTCATATTATATTAACCATTTAATTAAACATTACTTGTTAAAAGCTATAACTTTTTAGTCTAAACTGTAATCCCATCTTAGTATTTGAATGATATATATATATTTGAGTATGATTACGATTATTTATGTTACTGCAGATACAGACACAACATGTACTTTTATTTTGAAAAATAGCGGTTTCTCTTTAGTTGGTCTACGTTGTTGTTAGAGACTTTGTTTTTTGTTGGTTGTGTTTTCTCTTTATATGCATAGATAGAAGATAAAAAAGAAGGAAGAAGTGGAAAAAAAATGACAGAGATATAATTAAAGTGTCGGATAAATTTGAACTGTATTCAAAACCCCAAAACTTGGACCTTGACTAGCTACATATGCTTTTCTTCCTTAACAAGATCTAGTAAGAGCCCTCTTTAGCTAAAGCACACCACCCAGATGCTGACACGTGGAAGGCCGGGCTTCTCAGATTGCATCACAAGGCAAGAGAGAGAGAGAGATAGAAAACCCTAAAGAAAGATTGTGCAGTCTTAAGAGTGAGAGAGAGAGAGAGGGAAAGAAATATTGCAGTATGTTATTATATATTATTTGGACGGTTTAATTTGGTGTCCCTCTACTTCAACAATTCTTTGCTTAAAGAGAGGTTAGCCCCAGGAATAAAGCCATGGACAAAAATTGCAGTGGGTTAAAGTTAAAGCACATCACTTGCCCACCATGCATGCCAATTCACCATTGTTTTCTGCAAAATCATGTATAAACCAGTTCTTTTTTTCAAACATACTTTGATTGTATATTAAAAGTAACGAAACTCTCTATATACATATATATATGTGTGTGTGTGTGCATGCAAGTTTTATCACAATCTGTGTCAGATTAACTTAACGTGTATATATTTAATACCGTTGTTTTCATATCAGTTGGAAAGATCCAACGGAACCAGTCTGCAACCTTTACAACGTTTCGCATCGACATGAAAAGAATGATTTCTAACTTTTTAACCTATTTAATTAATTTGATTTTCACACTCTTAAGGAAATAGTGTTATGCACTTTTTTGGGTTGCACTTGGCCATAGAAAAACACTGTACACCAGAACAGAACTAGCAGAGAATTAGATACATTCTTAAAGAGATCGACCATGTGGTGGGACTTTAGTTTTTTGTTTCGTAGGAATATAATTAAACCTTTTCGATAGTTATAGTACAAGAGAAATATACGTTCTTTTTCACAAGTTGGAAGATCTTGTGACGTTTGATTCAGTCAATAAGGGCCAAAAATCCTCATAGTACTTCACTCGCAAGGGATCAAACAGAACTAACACTATTATATAATCATTGAAGCTTTTTGGAAACTAATAAGTTGGAATCCACAAAGCTTATGTAAGTGAAGAATATAACGGGGGGATTTCATCAGAGACGAATAAGGTTGAAGCATGTGGTGGATGGAAGGAATAATGGTAAAGAAAGTAGCAGAAGATGACAATGAAGAAGACAAATAGAAAACTTTTATGAAAAGGATCGCCAAAAAGCTTATGTAAGCGATAGGGTTTAGAATAAATGTGAGATCGATCACAGCCAGGAAGGTTAAGGTAAGCTTTGTTATATATTTTCTTTATATGTAGGTAGGTAGGTAGGTAGGTTTAGGCACATAGGTATCTATAGGTTAAGGAAGCTAGCATGCATGCAAGCGGTAGCTTCTTGTGCATGCAAACTTTGTCTCAATTCTAAAAGAGGTAATAATAAAAAGCTTAACATTTAAGCAATGTCTTGTTCTTCTTTTCTCTCTCGATCCATCCTCATTATTTTATGTAGCAGAGGTTCATGCATGTTTGTTTAGATCTCCATCAATCCATTTGTAATAAGTAGCAAGTTAAACAAGGAAATGCTTTGTTAATTCCTTTAATTTATAACAAATAAATGAAGTAAGTATTTGAAAATAATGATCCAATGATGATAGAATTATCAAAGATAAACATTCCTTATTTCTATTCAATAATGTATGAATAATTTAGTGATTTTAACCAACTATCATCATTTAATTCTTATAAATGGACTCGACAAGAGTACATTGTATATTCATCACAATAATCATTTATATTTTGCCTCATGTACTTGATCCAGTCATATAGAGTTTGTTCATCCTCAAACATATGCAAATGAAATGCTAATGATGATGATGATTAATTTTTTATTTTGGTACATCAGAAAATAAATACTCTTCCGGTCTTTAATATAATACTTATTTAACTAATTTGATTAGATTAAGGAAGTTAGATAAGTTAGTTAATTATAAGAAAAGTGACACATTTTTCCTAAAACACCATAATTATTTTTCTTAATACCTCCTCTCCTTTTCTACTTGATTATGGTTGAGGGAGTATCCATAGAGATAATTTAGAGAAAATTTATAAATATGAGAAATAAGTCTTATATTTAGGATCAAAACTAACTCAAGAATTAGGTCATATATTAAAGACCGGAGGAGTAATAATTAATGATAACAATAAACTTGTTTGGTTCAAATTAAAGAGACGATCATATAAGAAGTCTTCGTAAAATATCAATACGTCACATTACAATAATCTCAATTGTAATACTCCCCCCATTATATTTATAAGTTTCAAATTTAAGAAGGGTGTGATCTATTTTATAAGCTTCAGGTTAGGATTTATCTTAATATTTAATATATATTTTTATTTTATCCTTAATTATTTATTCTCTCTCCTTGATCATATTTTCTTTTATTATATTTTTTCACACACTCTTTTTCTCATTTATTATAAGGACATATTTGAAAACAAAATTGTATTTCTACCCCATTTATTATTTTTAATTAATTTTAACTAACAACTCGTTACCCATAAATTAATTATTTGAAACTTATAATAAGAACTGATGGAGTATTTTTTTCAAAGACAAGTTAGTTAATGTATTATTAATGTATTGATGTCTTGTCTAGTTGTCAACAATGTATTAGTCATTAGGTGTAAATACTTTTAAATTTAAATAGGTTACAAAACATCACTTTAAATTGAAAACCATAAACTCTTTATGCATATATATAATCAGCAACGGGAATTATTATATAAACTCTTTTTTGTACTTAATTATCTGAAGGATATACATAATTCTTTATGCAATCTGAGTTTGTAAATTATAAGTTTGTAATTGATGAAATTAAAACTAGCATAGTAATTAACATAGTAATGTTGTTTCCCTCACCCCACACAACAACCAAAAAAAAAAAAGCTTTAATTTAAAATTTATGGCAACCAGTTATGAATTATTTATCATCCATCTATTTTAATAGGAAAAAGAACATAAGCATGAATATAAAATGACCCACTCATCAACTCCTGGTAACATCAAAGCCAATAATAATACGCCACGTGGCCACCTGGTCAGGACATGTGGACCCCCAACTGTCGTATCTGCTAAAGGCCACTCGGTTCGCTATAAATTCCCTCGGGCTCCTTAACGGTTTCTCACTCACGGACAAGACCATTTTCCGTCATATAACGGCGACGTCACAGGTCGTTAACCTCTTCCTCCTCCGTATAAATAAGACGATCTCAAACTATTTCTCCCTCTCGACTGCTATTTTCAAATGTCTGAGCTCTCTTCCTACCACTAAATCTCGATTCCGTATCAGATTCTTTCCAGTTTTTGCAAGCTAGATATTGCCTGGCGGATTCACCGCTGGATTTTGTATCGCCTCTGGTGATTTCTGAACGGATTCCTCTGTTTCCTGAATTTTTTTTTTAAGGTTCGGTCGCAGCTGAAATTTAGTGCGCGAAGGAAATTGCATTTTCGCTTTGTGTCAATTTACTCGGTGGCGTTCAAGGAATTTGGGCCGTTAATGTTCTCATTACGCAAAGGAGGCGTTAAATTTTCACGATTCTGCTCTGTTTGGAGATGGAGGGCTGAAAAGCCAAAGATAAAGTCACAATTGTTTGGAGAATTCGGAGCTGGGTTCTACGAGTAGAAATTCTTAGGAGGTAAGGTTATCAATCTGTTTTGGTAAACAAAGTGCTAGTCGTCAGCCGTATTTCTCCTACATGTGTTTGTTTTAGCATTTAAATCCAACTGCTTTCAGATCTTAACCGTTTAAATTCCATGGTGTGATTTCGCATTAATGTAACTGTACTAGGTATTATACTAACTCTTTTCCCCCCTTAATTTTCATTTTCGATTAGCAGAGCTCTTTCTACTGGCGTTTTTCAAAACGAATGTGAAAAATCGAGTTGCTGTGTAGATGATGAAGCTGAAGCATATATGAAGCCACAATACCGAAACAAAGAGTTGTCCGTCTGCGTGTGGCTGTGCCTCAAGTCTCTGGAATACTGAGAACAAAAAGTCAGTTTAGTTTTGCTTGGTAAGTCATTTTGGAGTGGCAATGACTATTAAATTCTACTTTTAGAAAACAAATACCAAACTGGGATTCCACGTTCCTTGTTCTTATTTTATTCGTCTCATATTGCTTTCGTCCCCCGACATGCTTTGATTTCCTAACCCATTTTGTTTTTCTCAATCCCCAAAAGCACAGAACATTGGTCATATCACAACTCTTTAATAATAGTGGAAATGAGAGTACCGGTTTCTCTCTCACTTGGATATCTCGGAGAATGGGGATTGATGGGATTAATTAGTGTGAAAATTAGTGTGTATTTTTTTTTTATTGGGGTTTTTGGGCTAGTGCATGGTGTGTCAGAAACTTCGGCTTGGTCCGCTTGGACACGCTTTGGTTCATGATTTCGATATGTGCAGGCTAAAGCGGGCACATAGTATCCGTGGTCACCCTAAGAAGACCGACTTGGAGAACCCTTGTCCCATTTTGTTTCTTTCTACTTTTAATTATTGAGTAGACCCGTTTTCAATATCCATTCATTCTTTTGGGTTTTTTGAGATTGCTTTCATTCTGCTCTGATCCCGAGCCTCGTTGAATATTGCTTTTCCTTTTGCCACTTTTGCTAGGACTATTTTGTTTCCCCTGGCCGTATATAATATATTATAACTCCATGGTATTTTTCTTTTCATTCGAACTTAGTTGTAGCTGGGTTTTCTTTATTTCGGCGCTTTCTTTTGCAACCTAACTATCGCTATTGCCTGTCACTGTTTTATTCAAAAAAAGTGACTTCGTCCGCCAATCAAATTTTCTCCGATATACAACTTGTTGCAATTCCCTTTCGGAACCATTGTATGAGTAATATTGTATTCAAAGTTTTTTTTGTTGAACCAAAAGTTGAACGTGGAGCAGTTCCTAGACAGTTCAAAATTTTTATTCACCGAATTTAATTTTTGGGCAGAGACAAGAAGGGAATAGCGAGTAAAGATGTTTACGTGCATAGCATGTACGAAAACGACGGATGACAGGGAAGAAGAAGAGGGTGGACGTGACAGTGGCACGCCCAGTACGAAAGAGGCCGTCAAAGGCCTGACGGCGCAGGTTCTTAATCCCTCTCTCTCCCCTCTCTTCAGCTGCAATGTTTGCTTTTGGTCCTTTTTCTGAGAACAAACAAAACCACAATAACCCCGTTAGGGCCCTGATATGGCGGGGGCCACAATAGAATCTTTTATATCGACGGACATCTATATAATTTATCCTTAAAATAAATTTAAAATTATTTTTAATAGAAGAAATTAGGAAGATATATAAATTAAAAATTAGCATTACTTATTTGTTTTGCAATTTTGATCCCCCTTTTTGGATTTTTTTCACAAAAAATATCCGGGGAAGTTTGGGTGGGGAGTAAATTCCGTCAGTTTTTATGATGACGCAATATTCTTAGGCCCATTTGTTGTTAAGGGATAATCCTTATTTTGGTTTATTTATTCATTAAGTTCAAGATTATGTGGCGCGACAAAATCCGTCATGGCTGTCATGGCCCAATGAGCTTTTTCAGAGGCTTATTCCTCCTTTCAGTAAGAAATCATGGCGATTACGGGGTAATGAAAGAGGGGTAGTAAAGGGCTAAATAACTTGTGTCAGATAATTTTTCTTCCCGACCACAACACGTTTACAATAGGCTAATAAAGTTGAAGTAAATTTACCCTGATCGTAACTTTTTTCTCTTCCTCTTTTTTTTTTCAATCAACTCTCTGCTCTTTGTCTGCATTTCAAAAGAAATTTCGATTTTTGGTCAAATTTTCCTATGTTAAAGGAGAAGAATAGTAGTGGGAACATGTTTCATATCCAGCAATTGAGTTTTAGAGAAAAGATGAAATGCATAGAAGAATCTGCCAAATGCGTATCCTTGGTGTGGCCCATCCTTGAATTCTTGTCGACCCTTTGTTTTCCAAAGCTTACGAATATATGTTAATAGAAAATAAAGAAAATTTCATTAGCGAAAGCCACCCTTGGGTAGTTATAAGGCTCAAAAATTATCTCGGCGTAACGGGAATTCTATTTTAAACAATCACTATATGGCAATATATTTCTGAAAACCGTCGCTGTATTTGATAATTGCTGTATAATTATCTCTCATCTGTGTCTTCAATCTGTCAGTTAGTTATCTTGAAATGGTCGGAGTAGGGACTTTGCCAGGAAGCTTTTTATGATTAGCTTAGTCTTACAACTAAAAATTGGCTATAAATTATCGTGAACTAAGGGGCTCAACATTTAGAAAATGCTTTCTTACCAGAGTACATGGTGTCGAAGACTCAAAGGAGGCTCCTTTAATGGACTTCACGTTATGGGATGATGTCATCCATTAGCGTCTAGACAAGTACATACTCTAGCTGTAAAGGGGTCGCGTGATGCTTTGAAAATGGTGTGAGCCAGTTAGCCTGAAACCTTAGACTCCAATGTCCATCTATTTTTATTCAAATTCATACTTTTATCTTTCAGAACTTCCAAGACGGTTTTCCCACTCCTTTCCGCTGTCCCATATCTTGCCTCAGTTCTTTATTCATTCCTTTGGGCTCATTCTGATCATCTTTATGCTTATAAGATTTGATTAGTTTGATTGCATGATTAGTATTTCCTTTTCTGGAAAATTAAAAGGAAAATCGTTTCTCGACTCTCTATAATTTTTGCCTTGGATCTACACATATCATTGATTGAGAGAATCATTTTCGAGATAACAAGAAAAGAAAAGAAAAGAATATTTATAGGCGAATCTACACTGTTGTCAAAAGGTAAGGAGAGGGCACTCACTCAGGTGTTTGGAAAGCCTTGGAATATCAATGTGGTAGGAAGAAAAAGGTGTTTGGTCCCCACTAGAATAGTGATACTATCAAGTTAAATAGTTAAAGCTGAATGAACTGTAAAAAATGGATATTTGAAGGTACTTTTCTAAGCCTTAGGTAAAATTTATGTGTGGCGTTTGATCTGAGACAATTTTTGGTATTTCAAATGTTGAGGCACCTGGGCATCATCTTGCGATGATTTTGATAAGTCACTATCTGATCATCCTCCTTTGAATGATACATTGACCACAAATTTTCTAAATATATGGTATATTTCTATGTGATTCTTTTTAATAATAGCTTTTGTGGTCCAAACACGTCATGTGTTACTCGTGCTACTGTTCAAAATGAAATTCCCAGCCATTGCCCTCCTTTCCCTTTTCGTTTTTTTTTTTTTTGGGGGGGGGGGAGGGTGTGTAAGAGGGGTGGGGACCAAAATACCCATTGCCCTCGTACACTAACACACGCACACGCGCACATTTTTTGGTTTATCACACCCTAATATATTTCAATGTGGCCTGTTCCCCTCATCTGTAAAGCTTGTCATTGGCAAGTTTATATATTGTGCACTGGTATTTGTAACATCTTTGCATGCTGATAAGAATTAAGCATTCTGTAAACACCTCTGCAGTGCGTCGGTAATGTTCTCATATTGACTGAGAACTAACTACTAATGATAATAACCATTATCAGCAGGACCAAAGACGCTACAAAATATCCCATTTATGGCGGAATACACGTTATACACACATACATACATACTATTGCACAACCTCAGATATAATCGAAATAAGTTTCTCTGCTAACGAAGTAAATATTTTGCTCTATTCTTATGACAATGCTTTGAATACATTGATGTTAATGTGGATTTTTTTGTGTATGTACAGTTAAAAGATATTTTCATTAAGCAATGCAAACCCTGCACCGGGTCCCCTAGCTACAAGAAAGGGCAGAGGCCTTTTCCAGACTTCGATACTATATCTGAAGGGGTTCCATATCCTTACATTGGAGGAGGGGCTAGTTCAAGTTCAACCCCTGCGTGGGACTTTACAAGCTCCCGTTATCCAGGTGGTAGACCTGACCCAAGATTTGGTGGGGCTGCACGCGACTCAACAGTATCAGTTCAATCATGTGATGTAGTTTTAGAGGAGGAGGACGAACCCAAGGAGTGGATGGCTCAGGTGGAACCTGGTGTTCACATCACATTTGTGTCTCTTCCTAATGGAGGGAATGATCTCAAAAGAATTCGCTTCAGGTATGTTCAAATATATTAATTAAGCGCTTTTGGTAAGTTCAGAGTTTCCCATAAGGCTATAATGTCCTTTGTTGAAGAAGCCTTTGATGGATGTTATCCAGATGTAGATAATTTCAGCAATTAGATTACATCCTTAATTGTGGCTTCAAAGAATATGCTGACATAGAGTATCCTAACTCCCTGGTCAACTACGAAGAACTTGGAATTGGGAACACTAAAAAGCTCATAAAACCAACAAAATTTTTAGTTGTTAAGACATAATTATGGTGTAGGCGCTCAGACTGACAATACTTAGCCTTTGAATTTGAAGCCGAGAGATGTTCAATAAATGGCAAGCTCAGAGATGGTGGGGTGAGAATTACGACCGGATCATGGAACTCTATAACGTCCAAAGATTCAATCGACAAGCTTTTCAAACTCCCTCGAGGGCTGATGATGAGGTAAATTATCTCCTCCTTCTTACATCATCATTTTGCATATTTAGTGAAGATAAAGATCAATCTAACAATATGAATCCTTCTTGAAACAGGCAAGAGATTCTTCTTATACAAGACTCGGATCTGCACGAGAGAGCAAGGAGTGGACACCACGGCATCACTATAGGCCCTCGGGATTTAGAGGACACTACCCTTCTGACCATTTTGATCAGGGTGTAGGCCACCAGTTCCAAGCAGGGTCATCCATGGAACCACCCCGCCCAACTACTGATTCTGTAAATGAACCTTCTGTCAGTAATGCCGGTGACATGGAGGCAGAATGGATTGAGGAAGATGAGCCTGGGGTCTACATCACAATCCGACAATTAGCTGATGGTACCAGGGAGCTCCGACGTGTCAGATTCAGGTAACGAAAACCAATCCTTGTCTTACATATGTGTTGTTCCGACCTTTTTTTAACCTTAACAGATGATAGTCCTAGGAATTTATTCACCATGACGAAATCATGAACTTCTAGAGTGCATTCTTCCAGATTCATGTCATTAAATTTTGTAATTTGAACCAAGAGAGTATTTAATGGTCAACATATATTTTTAGTTCTTCGATTTTACACGGAATTTTTCTCTTATTACTTCATTTATATATCTTCAGAAACGTGTATCAGTACTTTTTAGACTTTCAAAAATGACTTTTTTTCCTCACAAAAATTTATGATACCTTTCTGTACATGGTATAGTCTGTTAAAAATTGTCCCGAAATTTTTGTTAAAAACATTGACAACATAAAAAGAACAGAAATGAAAGACAGAAAGTGAGAATACAAAAAACATAATTAGGCTAGCTTATTTATAGATGATTGACTCTGTTCACTTGTGGGCAGTCGGGAAAGATTTGGAGAAGTAAATGCAAAGACATGGTGGGAGGAGAACAGGGAGAGAATACAAGAACAGTACCTTTGATTGAAGAAGTTGGAATTATTCCCAATTTTGTTTCCTAATGACATAACTCCAGACTCTGGAGTGGATACAGGACTGGCCTCCCCACTATTTTCATCACCAAAAAAGCTTAATGCGCAAGCACTGGACCATCCAATGGCCTTCTCAGTTTTGTTCTCTTTTGTTTGGTGCATGCTGCATCATTTATTAAAACTGTCACACTCATATGAGAGTTCAGATCATTTTTTGTGGTGACTCAATATGGGTGACAACTACTCACCATGGTGGGATGGGCAGCTCTCTTATTTCATTATACTCCTTTCTCATTTTCTTTTTTCCCCCTGTTGTGATCATTTTGTCACGATAGTTACTTTTTCATCATTGATTGTTACAATTTATTAAATTTATTTTTTTTTCCTCTCAAGCGGAATGTATCGTGGCAGCTGCAACATCCCTTGTATTTACTTTTGAGTTACACATGGTAACATCACTATAAAATGACATGCTATTTTGTATGCTAAGCCAAGTGCTTATCTTAATCGTTAATGCAACTCCTCATTCCTTCTTAAGGGCAGCTCTTTCGCCCCCATGTTTTCTCTTATCAATACCTTCAAAATGTTTAGTCCAGCGTTTACACATTATTACAGGAGGCCATTTATTGGTTTGCGAAATCTAATCATACATGTAATTATCTATATATTAGCATTTCATAACCGTATAACGCCTGATACTTGGATTTATAAAAGTCACCCTTACCCTCACTTTGGTTTCTAAATGTTTTTGTCTTCTTTCTTATTTTCTCAAATTCCTCACTTTCTTAGAGGACAAAAGAGTGTCATTATTTTGTACTGTGATCACAACAATGGATTATAGACCATGTTAAAGGGAAGGAAGGAAGGATATAGCACTGAGAGGAATTCAACGAACTCATCACCGCGATCGTAAGGAACGCGTCTTTTCCTTCCTAAGGAAGATACTGTTATGCGGTATAGACATCATATAAGGCACTGACCTTCCTAATTATAATTTGATGCTAGTATGAATCCGCTTCTCGTCCATCGGATCTCAATTTTTGCCTTTACATACCTAAAACACACCATTTCTATAAATTTGCTATCTAACACAAAATATAGTACTACTATTTTTTTTTTTGAAGACATTTTCTGAAATAGAAAGGGAAGATTAGAAGCATAACAGAAAAGACGACGAAGAATACAGAACGCTACCATATTATTCAAGAAGTAAAATTCAAGAGTAGCTGACAGAGCAAGTCTGCAACTAAAATTTCATATGTTTTGATACAACTTCCATTGCACGCTTAGCATTAACCGAAACTGAACACAAGCAAAGAGCGTAGCGCCCTTTTATTCATTAAAACTCGCCAAATATATATAAAATAACAAGCAAACTAGCGAATCAGCACAGTTCCCACCCCATAAGAGATACAAACACTCAAACGCAAAACCAGCGGATAACCAAAAGGTTCAAGGGTAAGAGCAAACATATACTGGAGGACCATATTTAACAATGGAAGGAAGATTAACTTTATTTTGCTGGTATTTTCTCATCCGGCAACTTTCCTAGGAAAAGTTCTTCCAGTAGAAACCACTTGAGCAGGCCTCGGCAGCAAGTTCTTAGATTCAGAACCCCACTGGACTCCAGCTTTCATTGGAGGAGGAGGTCGAGCTTCTCCCATAGATTGTTTTCGGATTCCAACACTCATATTAGCCAACTTCTCAGCTGTCTCTGCAACCCCACGTACTGTTCTTCCCTTGTTCATCGATGCTGCAATCCCATCGTTAACTTCCATATCACTAAACAGCTAACATGCATCTCCCACGCCATAAAAAGTAACAAAATAATTAGGGGCATATTATTAACATGCTGGCTTACTTGGGCTGTTCTTTCCGGGAGGCCTATACTTTGGTTGTTTGACAGTCTTCAAGGCTTTATCAGTTTTATTTCCATCCTTCGGTACAATCAAGAAGAATTTCGTCAGCAATACACAGAAGAACAATATATAAGAACCAGTAAAATCGTTTTATTTCCGGATTTAGCAGGATTCAGGAACAGATCAACATGTATGCTCTGTTTAGATGAGAAGAAAAGTTGGGAGGCAAGAAAATGAGAGAAGAGAAAATAGAGAGAAGTAAAAACCAAAAAAAAAATGTTATCATCCTTCTTGCTTGGATAGAGGAGAGAACATAAGAAAAAAAGGAAATGTACAAATATTTAAAAGATTAAAATATCCTTATCAAAACATATCATTTAAAATTAAATCAAATTATACTAACACTAACATCATTAAATAATTTAAAATCATGTTATTTGGTTAATATATATTTTTAGATTATTATATTTTAAAACCAAATTATTTACAAAAAGGTGAAAAAGTGAACAATTTTTTAAATATAATAAAAGAAAATAAATAGGCAAAGGAAGAACTCAAGAAAGCACAAGAGAAAGGGCAGCCACGGAAATCTCATTTTCCTCCCCAAATCTCCATATATGGAGAGAAAATTTGGAGAGAGGATTAGACATGGGCCCACCTTATTTTCTTTCCCGCTTTTCCTTCCTCTCACGAAAAACTCATTCCTCCTCTTGTTTTCCTCCCTAATTTTCTCCACTCCTTAATTTTCTCTCCATTCAAACAGGGGTTAATTTCCAGCGATGCATGCCAGTCACTACCACCCCATAATAACATAGCAACCTAGCCTGAATTGCTTTGGCAAAGGGGGAAAAAAAACCTAGCCTAAATTGATAATGTGTGTGACAAAAGCCATCCACAGCAAATACATAGCTTGACAGATAGCAATAGACCAGTACAAGGAAGCAAGCACAACAAAGAATTAATAGTCCAAGCTCATATTAACAGCATAACTCACCTCATTTGTCAAATCCAGTTTGCGTTGTACACCTGTAAGAACATTCAACATTGAATGAGAACGTTCACACGTTCAATACATAACTATGATGATTCTTAGCAAATGTGATATAGGGAATAAAACTTAAATCAGGCCGTCACCTGGAGCAAAAGGAGGTTGCAATTTAGTGGGAGGATAATTATTGGTTAGCTTCGAATTAGACAAAGCACCTGAATATCTCTTAGCCCCATGGCGATCCCCCGATGCCCGCACCCCAGCTGTAATAACCAAGCAATTAGTATTCCTATGATTTAAACATCAACAAACGCTTAACTACGAATAAGATTACTATTACGATGATACCAACCGGATGGAGGAGTTCTGGCTATTGCTTTGGTGCGGAGGGAAGGAGGAATATAAAAGCAACTCTACAAAGGAAAAAAGAAGTGTTTAAAATTTGCCAGCACAAGCAGAAAAAGCATAAGGCGAGGATAAAGACATAAATGACATCCACGATGTAATTAGTTAAAAGAATCACCTGGAAGAATGGGTGCTGAAGGGCCTCAGCAGCTGTCGGCCTCTTGCTGGGATCCCATGAGCAAAGTGCCTATATAGATTGCAATATTGCATGAGAGGAAGAGGAAAAATACATAGCATCCCATCATGTGGGAGGTGGACATAATTGAGATGTCTTTGGGATAGAGGTAAGCTACTCACTGTCATAAGGTCGATAGCATCAGCACTTGCAGAGGGGATTAGAACAGAAAGATGAACACCAGCAAGCTGTAATGGTTCGTGCAGAAGGCAGATGCTAATAATAATTAGTGGAAAGATACTTATTAGCTTAAGAATACACTACACTAGCATACTAACGCTATAATTAGAGAAATAATTAAGTAATTAATGGCACATGAATTAGTGAAGTCACGAAAAGTTTGCTAACAACGATTGCAAGACCCAAATTGAAGCAAACCTGTGGAAACTGATAGTTGATATCCCTTGCAAGTTTAAGACCACCAGCCCATGACTCCACGGTGGGACTGCCAATCACACTGCATATTTTGTAGATCTCATCTGCTTCACTGCATACACAGCCATGAAGACACATGTTTATTTCCAACAGAAATGAGAAACTCAGTATACAGATTGCAACTCCCAGAAATCCCCTCGTAAAATATGTGGCGGCATCATATGAAAATTAGACGCAAAGCCAAACCTTATTTCCCAAAAATGGGGATTTTAAACATCCAAGCCCCCCTCCCCTCTTTTTTTTTGGGGGGGGGGGGGGGGGTTTAAATACCTGGCACCAGGAAAAAGCGGGCGGAGAGTGAAGAGTTCAGCCATTATAGCACCCATTGCCCACATATCTACGGGGAAAATACCAAAATTAGTAAAGAAAACGTCCTTAAAGTACTCATTCTGTCCCTTGACACTATGGCAAGCGATATCAGTCAAGGCCAAAAAGAACAAAATTATTGCACATCAGATACTTACCAACTTCAGGACCATAGAGATAAGACTGAAGCAGCACTTCAGGAGCTCGATACCTAGTTAGAGGTCATCATAGAAGCCATCAAAACCCTTATGAGCAGATGGTTGCTACAAAACTAAATTATATTAAATAAAGATGCCTACCACCGTGTGGAGACATATTCAGTATAGGGTGGTTGTGAACTGATCTCTCGTGCTAGACCAAAATCAGCAACTTTAATAGCATCCTTGGTAACCAGCAAGTTTTCTGCAAAGAAGAGTGTCTATTGTATAAAACTGGCAAAACTCTAGCAGCAGAACAGACGTAAATGCAGCAGACTAGCCACCTAGTCTGCGTGTGCATGACAAAGTGGCTGATCAATTCATCATCAACTTCTCATAACAACAGATAGTCATTTAATATAAAGAGAAAGAAATGCCACCAACATTGTATGATTTCCATGTCGGACCACATGGCAAACTCTCATTCTATATCAAGATGTACTTTTCCAAGACCGCACCCACAAAATTACCTGGCTTCAGGTCGCGGTGAAAATATCCATGCTGGTGCATGTAAGCAAGACTTTGAAAAATTTGAAAACACCAATTTCTAACTTGGCCTTCAGAAAACAGCTTTGACCTGTCTTTCATGAGCTGGTACAGGTTGTATTCCTGCATTCCCAAAGCGGCACCTTAGTTTAGCATTAGAATTTACACCAGCTCGTCATTATACCATAATAAATTGGCACCTACCATGTACTCGAAAACAAAGTATAGAATGTCACATTCTCGAATAACTTCCTTCAGTTTCACAATATTAGGGTGGTTCATTTTCCTCAACGACTGCAACAAGATACAATGTTTAAGTATATGGAAAAATATAACCAACAGAGGAAAAATTACAAGCATATAACAAGACAGAGCAACTATAAATTATACAAGATGACCATCTAATCACCTTGACCTCTCTCAGATTTATACACTCCTCCCAAGAGTAATATTTCTTCTTCATTTTCTTGATTGCAACCTGTAATTTCAAATAAGTTGTCAAGAACCACACAACGTCTGACTTTGCATGTAGCAATTTTTGACATGCTAACAACACTTACAACTTCACCAGTTTGCTTATTAATAGCTCTCCAGACACTCCCAAACGTTCCATCACCAACCTCCTTGATTAACCTGTACCTGTGATAACCCCCCGCGGGAAAATGGGAATAAGTCAATAGGAAGCAAGGAAAAACAAACAACTTCCACAACAGGTAATTACCTCTCCATTATTCCGTAGAACTGCAAAGCAACTTTCTTTATTCAAAAGATGTAAGAAAACACACAAGATAATAGAATGTATCTCTTGAAGACAATGCCGAGAAAGTCTACAAAGTATCAACAGATAGGTGCTGTTCCAGCAAAAACCACCATCAATTCTGTCAAAGCATGGGAAGGCTCAAAGTCACAAGCTTTCAGATGAGAGGGCTGCACGGCCTTATTGATTAATAGACCTATGGCTTCATAAGGGTAGCAAGATGCGGGTGGCAATGATGAACAAATACTGTAGATCATATTAACACTTCCCAGGTCCAACCAAAATGAGTTATCAAGGCAACAGCATTGATCTCAAGATAGCGTCACTGACCCAGGACATCAAAACTCCAGTAATAGCTACTTCACCAAAACTAATAGGAATTGTTTCAGAGCCTTCAGGTAGCTGATGTTTAGTTCTCACCAATATCCATAAGGAGCGAAAATGAATTAAATACTAATGATTACAGGGCACACTAATTCAATGTAATTGCCTATCCGATACTTGACATGGAGAAAGCATCCAACATTCAGTCAGCAACCTGTAAACTTCAGCCCTAAAGAAGGAAGAAAAAAAAAGTCTAATTAAATTTAGTACATCGAAATATACTATTATCATTCACATAAAAAGTGTCCCATAATCATTCTTACCCCAGATGATGATTGACAAGATGTTTTAACTGGATTTTGGGTCAGCAATGCACTGCGTCAGGAGAACAGTTATTAAAAAACATTTCTCATATTGGGTTTAGCAAAAGAGGAAGAATAAGCGCTTACTTGCACAAGTGCACTAAAGATGGAGCACCTGACTCAGAAGGAACTAGCATTACATACCCATTGGTGATCATCCAAGAGGAACAGAACCCTAGGTGCAATTAACAAAGGAAACAAGAAGAAAATCTACAAGGACAAAGCTATGCCAATCCTGCACTTCTTGGAAAGAAAGCAATCGATACTTGTAGCAATTTGGCCAGAAACAAGCTGCCTCCATATCTTGAATGAGAGAACAAGATCGTCAAAATTCAAATTAAGGGCACCCTGTATAAAAGGAAAACGTGAAAAGTTTAGTGAAGAACCTAAACTTAAAATTTAAACATCTCATGCATGTAGAATATTGTCTTCAAGCAAAATATATCAAAAATAACCCTAGGTAGTGACATTTTAACTGCTATTCAATGTTGACAACTATGAACTCAGAAATTTAGTGCAAAGATTCAAGCTTAGCTAGTCAAGAAATGTACGCCATCAGTATACCACATAAACCAAAATCCAAAAATGAAAATCCCCAGCATAAAAACTTCAGAAGATATACCATCTGAAACAGACTTAGACAGTCAAATAATCACTGGTTCCGATACCAGCAGAATAGAAGACATCCATTAGCCTTTCAGAACATTTGTTCACGACTCCCATACCAAAAGTACATCAGAAATAGAAGGAAACAACATATTATTCATAATAATAGTTTGGGCTCATTACATTATGATAAGATCTTTGCATTAATGCGACATACATTTAAGAGTGACAACGAAGAATGAAAGGGTGTGCGCACAATGTATTTATCCAGAGGATATAGATGCAATGTTTTGAATTGTCAGCAGCAAACGCTTGTAGCGCATGCTAAAAAGCTGAATAATCTAAATTGGCAACCCAGGAGAGATCATAGAAGTGTTGGATTAGATCAATCCAGCCCAGCAAACACGCGGCCAATCAGAGGGGCAAAATTCAGGAATGAATGCAATAATACAGATAATGGCAAATAAATGCCCAACAATGCCCCGAGAGAAAACCCCTAACGGTGAGGAAAAGATGCGTTAAGAAGCACAAGACTCAAATTCGACCCTTAAATATCACGAAAAGAAGAAAAAAAGAAAAATCAACCGCGACGAAACTCCACGACAGGCAAATAAATTCCTTCATGCACAATCCAACAACAGTCCCTTCTCAATTGCAACCCGTGGAACTCAACAAAGTTCTTCATAAACGATAAGCAGACGAACGACGATTTCAGGTTTTCCAGGGGAACAATCATTCAGATTAAAACATAATCGATCACAGAAACCAAAAAAAGACCATACAACTTAAATTAGATCCAATCGGAAACGCCGTGACGAAATAGCCAAAAAAAAAAAAAAGGAAGATAAAGTGACGACAAAGGCAATCAAGGTGCAAGGAGAACCTGAACGGCAAGCAGCATAACCACCGTCGAAAGAGGTGGAATCCAGATATTCCTCTCCGCCCACTTTTCCCACCAAACTGCGAATATCTAAATTCTCAAACCAGACACTCCTTCTCTCTCTCCCTCTTGCTTCGTGCGGACCAAGGATTGCAAATTTCGCTTTCCCACCGGCTTTATATACCATGCGTCTCCAAATCCCGCCCTATATGCTATATATAGTGCCTCTCCGCGTGGGCCCAGCTCCTGTCAGATCCGACGGCTGATCCTCAGATTCCGTTCATCTTCCGACACGTGGCATTTCTGGAAACACAAGACTTTATATTCAAAATTTCGAGGAATATTTTCACTGTATTAAGGTTGATGATTATTAATTATATCTCAAACTATTTTTAATGAGAATAATTGCTAAAATCCTGAAAAGCAGAGATAGAAATTAGACATTAAATATTTATTTTGCAGGTTGATTTTTTACCAAATACTCCTTTGGTTTCAAAATAGAGTATTATTTGTTGATTGAGATGGCAAATAAAAACGGGCTGCATGTGGAAAAAGAGGGAAACCGTATGTCGCTTTATGGCAGGGACAAATTTATCCATTGATAATGATAATTGACCTGCAAAATGTCTAGGGCCAATAAACTAATTGTTAAAAAGGTTATCAATTAGAATCCAGTTGTAAATACCGAATTTCTAAATTATTGATATTTTGCATTAAATCAGCTGATTAATCTTGATTTATTTTAAATAATTATTGTATTTACATAATTGTTACCAGAATTTTAAAAATTAAATAATGTAATTGATATAATAATATTAATTAGGTTGCGTGGTTGAGCATATAGTAATTAATATTCATATTTAATATTGAAAATATCTCTGGCTCGTGGAATTTATTCAGCCCACTACAAATTTGATATTGATGTGTTATCACTATCCTATTTGGTTGATGTACTGTGAAAAGACGTCGCTGAACCAAAAAAATATGATTCACCATGTCAAATTATTTTCACGAATCATGATCATGTCTGATTAGTACTTTTTTTTTTTAATTTTTCATGTAAAACGGATCATTAAATGCTGATTTTTTTTAGCCATGGGTAAAAGTAAAGAGTCTATTTCAAAACACTAACATATATTCAGTGAGAGAGCTTTTTGAACTTATAATCTTTCTTTTCTCATGAGGGTTTTTAATGTGAGACTCCGTCTGTAGAAAATTTTATCATATTTCACCGATGAAAAGAATTCATGCATTTATAGAAAATCGAACACACAATCTTGTGTTTAAGCAAGATTTGAGGTGACTCTAACTACATATACAAATTAAAATTATTACTTCGTTTTTATTATAAATTTTTTGTAACTTATTCTCACATACTGAAGACCACGTTAAATTGAGAAAAAATTTTAAATTTATAAATTATTCTCATATCTTTCTCTCTTTCCAAAAGAATTATATAGGAATAAAATTAAAAAGTATCATTAAATACTCTACAAATAACTTATATTTAGGATCAAAAATTTGTCCGACCAGTGACTTGTAATAAAAACCTGAATGGTACAATTTTTTTTTTAATTACATATTTTGATAATGACTGGATAGAAGTGTCTTATATATAAAATTTAAGAGAGTATCTGTCAAAACAAATAAGTTATGAATATATGGTGAGCTCTGATTGCGATCCACGAAAGAATAAAAGCCATAGGATAAGACCTAATTAATTTATGTTTACAAAAATGGAAAAAGGACAAAAAAATTCTCAAATGATTGGGTTTTTCATAATGGTTTCATTAATTAGAAGCATGATTATGTTTATGATGAGGCTGGCTGTGATAATTAGTAACGACAACCGACCAAAGCACAATTAGGGAGACACCCACACGGGTGTACCAGAGATACAGCAAAGCTTTGCTGAGCCAGAATTATAAGCGTATCTAATGATTGCAATTACAAAATTTAAAAAAGTTTGTGGTTGAAACAATCAACAATTCAGACGTATTATTATTTATTAGAATTGCTTATTATTGAACTAAAAAAATGCTGATTATTCTTATAAAACATTTGTTATTATTGCCATATCAATTTTATTCATTGGGTGTGTTTGTTTGCTTGTCTTTTTGTACACACTATTCATGGCATGTTTTATTTTCAAGATTGCAAAATGGTCTCATTGATTTTAGATAACTGACAAAATTTCAATTAACTCAATCATATCAAAAGTTGATTGTCTCTATAATATGGAATATCAATTAAGAATTATAAAAATCAATCTCATTAAAATTTTCCAATTTTAAGATTGAGCAAGATTTCAACTTTCCAATATGTAATTCTCTTGGCCAAATCCATGAATTAATGAAATTATCTGAATAAAAAGTCAAATAACACTACAATTTTCTGCAGCTAATCCACAATTTTGCAACTAATATATTTTCTATTTAGAAATTACATTCAATTAGCTATTTAATTTTAATTACATTCAATTAGCTATTTAATTTTTAGACTTCCAAACCATGCATAGAACCTTAATCTTCTCCAATTAATATGTTTTGCATGTGTAAACTATTACTCCTCTGGTACTTAATATAATGATCATTTAACTAATTTGATTAGATTAAGGAAGTTAGATAAGTTAGTTAATTATAAGAAATGTGACACATTTTTCCTAAAACACCATAATCATCTTTCTTAATATTCCATCTCCCTCTTCTACTTAATTATGGTTAAGGGAGTACCCATGGGGGTAATTTAGATAAAATTGATAAATATGAGAAATGGATCTTATATTTATTATCAAAACAAACTCAAGAATTGGGTCCTATATTAAGGACCGGAGGAGTATCTCACATTTGCTTGCATGCTAGAGTGTTATATCATTCATGCTCTCTTTAACCAAAACAATCCAATTGTTTTTTTTTTTTTTGGGGTGAATCTCACGAATTCCCATCTTAGCGGATTATGGAGAGAAAAATATAATAAAGAAAATTTGTGGGATATGAGATCCACGAGAAAAGACACTCAGAACATTTTGGTATTCCAAAAGTATGTAAGTATTTCTCAAAGAAAATTATCATTAGGGTGAACTGGACTTTATGTAAACGAATAAGTATATTATTATATGCAGATTCGATTGGTTTCTTCTTTTTGCCCCGCACGGATTCGTTTGATATATATAGTACATGTATAATATATAATGTGCGTGTTGTGAAAGAGAACATGTGCGTGGACTAATGTTTGTGTTTGAGAATTGATTATATGAGATTTATTTAATGATGATGACGATGAGTAGTTCGGTCAGGGCACTTGGAGGAGGCGAGAATTGTCGTGCATTGCCGGTATTTGTTAGGTTCACTAAGTATTTGATTTAATTTGTACATCCAATTTACAATATTAGTCATTTTAACAAAATTTTCAAAATTAAGAAAGATTAATTAATACTCCTTAAATCTATCTTAAGTTGAAATATTTTTTTTAACTTTATTCATATTAAATGAGGTTATAAATGAAAGCAAAAAATACAAAATGACTTATATTTTGAATCAAGTCATTTTCTTAGTAGAGCCCTATATTATCAATGAAAAGAAGCACATGGGGTGTTTGGATGGAAACTAAACTATGATTTTAGAAATAATTTTACAGCCTACAAAATAAATATATGGAGGAGTTTGTCTCGATTTTAAAAGGTAATATATTTTTAATTAGCAACAACTGTACGAGTTACATATATACTCCTCTTGTCCTTAATATAAGACTTATTTAATTAATTTGGTTAGATTAAGAAAGTTAGGTAAGTTAGTTAAGTATAATACATATGACATGTTTTTCTTAAAATACTTTAATCATTTTCATCATATCCTCCCTCCCTCTCATACTTGATTATGGTTGGGGGAGTGTAATAGGAGTAATTTGAAAAAAAAATTATAGATATAAGAAATATATATTATATTTAGGACCAAAATCAACTCCACAATTAGATCCTATATTAAGAATCAGATGAGTACTTATCAACCAAACCATTATTAGCAACAAAATTAAATTATATATATTCTTATAAAATACGAAGGAAAAATATAACTTTTGTCTTTAAACATATTTTAATTATTGATTACTCATCAGTTACTAAATTTTACTAAAATAAACTCATGAATTCCTAAAATTTTTTTATCTAAAATAAATCAATTCTTAAAAATCTTTTTGCCCAGAAACAATTCAATCCCTATGTAATTCATTAATTTAATAAACTGTGAGAAAAAAGTTTATAAGGTACCAGTTATATTTCTTTGTAATTATTAAAGGCGCCGCCGTTTGTTGACATCATTCATATGAACAACTTTCCTTATATGCCACTTGAACGTCAATAATGTAATAATAATAATAATGGCTCCTCCACCATTTGAAATTGGTTGAAGATGCCTCACATCATCCTCCTCCACACTTCATCTCGAGAAGCGTCTAAAACAAGATATTACGTGTGTGTCTAGAGAGAGAAAGAGACTTAAAATACAGTTACTTATCCTATTAGATGAGCTTAGTTAAACGGATTATACAATACCATTGAGCTCTATCAAAAACTAAATTTTTAAATAAATTGTTGATCAAAAAATCGTACTTGATAATTTTATTAAGTGTTTTCTTTATTCTTATTCAAAATTTGAACTACTCATAACAATATGGTTTTGAGGGTGTTAGGTTTGTGATGAAAGGACTTTTTAAAAAATATTTTTATTTAAATTGAGATATAATTCTTTTTATATATTTATTTTATATACCGTATAATTATTTTTAAAATTACGTTTTGATTTTTAACCAAACACTCTTTTCAAGTGATACTTTGATGGACAATATTCCATTTAGTGATGGGCGAATATGACGGAGAGTGGTGCAAGAATAATATGGTCTATTTGTAATTCAAACATAACTCTAGCTACATAGGAAAAATTACTCACGAGCTTCTGTTTAGTAATTTTACTACTTAAAAGCATTTTAGTTTAGACGTATATTTAGTATTCTCATCTTTTATAAGGTACATTCAACACTCTGATTTTATTTTATTTTTTTAAATTCGGCATTTGAGATGTTGAATATATTAAGAAAATAAGATCAGGATACTAATTATATCATGTACAAAAAATCAGGATATCGCACCTTTACCCAATATTTTACACGCTTTTGTACACCAAAAGCAAAACTATTGTGAAGGATTTCTTACTCCCAAAGTATTTATACGCGAATTCATATGCTTATGAGCAATAAAATAAAATTTACAAGTATATATGAGCGATTTCTGCAGAAATTTAACATATTTTTATATTTTCATTTTCATAGACATGATTTAGTAGACCAAACAAGAGCTAAGTGTGCGTCTGGGATAGCTTTAAAAAGCTTTAGAAGTTAGTTAGGACCACACAAAAAAAGTTAACGGGAGGGGGAAAAATTGTGTTTAAGATGGATTTGGAGGCAATTGACTGTTTTTTTTTCCCCACCAAAAAGCCACTTTAAAGGAGAAATGATTTATTTTTTGTTTTTTTGACTTTTTTTCACACTTACATTTTTTGAAACTTTTTTTAGCTGAATTTTTGAAACTTAATTTTTAATATATTAAATCTGTGTCAAACTACTTTTTTTATGAAGATCCATCTAAATATAAATCATATTAAATAAACTAATTTAGTTTGTAAAAATTAGTGAATAAAATTTAGGAGGTGTTTAGATAAAACAAAACCATGGTTTTAAAGTGCTTTTACGAAAATAAATATATAAAAAAAATTATTTCAAGTTACAAAAAAATATTTTAAGAAGTAATTTTAGGATTACTCAAGTACCCCTTAATTCCATCAATATAAATCCAAACAAGCCAATTGGAATAAAGGCATAGATGAGAATAGGATTACAGAAGACCGGGGTGGCGGGTGGCGGGTGGCGGGTGGCGGGAACACTGAGGTGAAGAGAGATTGACACGTGTCAAAGGAGGGCTCTTAGGTGGGAGGCCATCGCTACCGCCACCAAATCACCTCTTTCTTTGTGCTCACTCCACGCAATATCCGCTTTTGACCTCAACCCCCTATACCTACTCAAATTGTTCAAATTTAAAAAATAATAACTTATTCTTTAATACAACGGAAAGGACTAAAAAGTAATAATTTTAAAAAAAGATATTTAGAAATAATTAAATTTAAATTGTCCAAATTTATGTGATTTTATAATTTAAGTTAAAACTAATAATTAATAGGGAAAATGACAAGAAAATGACTGTTGAATTCTAAAATGACAAAATGGGCATGTAAATTACTGAAATGACAAAATGGGCATGGGGTATCAATCTGGAATTTGAATAATTCGCCAAAAAGACTGAAATGCCCCTGAATCAGTCTGAACTCATGAAGACAAAGGCATGACACGTAACATGAGGGAGAGATGAGAAGCTGAAAACGGAGGTGGAGCAGAGTCGAACGCTGAGAAGACGGAAAAGGTAAGGAAAATTTCTCCTAAAATGCTGTTATCTACTCCTCCAACTCTCACCATTGTACAAATCTGATTCATTACGGTGGAATTGCTTTGTGGGCAACCTGGTTTGTAGTGAGAGAGGGGTTGAACGTGGGTATTACGTAAGAAAGTGGAGCTTAATGATGGGTTTGGGTTTTCAAGTCGGTTTACTGGTACATGGTCTAATGGGGATGGGTTTATGAGTGTAGATGGTTTAAATGAAGAATCTGACCAGGATGAGAGAGTGATACATCGGAAATGAAAAAATGGTGGGAACTGATAACGTGGGCATGAAGATTGAGGGCTAACAGTAAGCATGAGGTGGTCAGTGTTGTCAAATTCATTATTGGAATTGTGAAATCCCATATTTAAGTTGTCAATGTAGCAAGTGTGCGCGGACGTATTTTGGGTGTTGCATTTTTTGTGAAATCGCAAGAAAAGTTTCGAAATCCTGATAAATGAAATTGATTATTGGGGAACTAAAATATTGATTTATGCTTCTGTGGTGCAGGTTAGGTAGCTTTGATGACATCTAACATTGGGTCAACATCTTCAAAGCGTCTTGCTTGTTACTTTCATGTGGGTGGGAAGTTTGCAGAAAATGGTGATGGTGAAGTTAAGTACTATGGTGGAACTGTCAGGGTAAGAGTGATCAAGGAGGGTATAAGGCTTGAAGATTTGAGGGTTATGATAGGAGAATGGTTTGGTGTAGATAGTAATGGTTGCGACATTAAATACACATTGGGCTTGAATGATAGGATATTAATAGATCTTATTGATGATGATGAAGTTGACAACCTATTTGAGTATAATGATAGTAATGCACATGTATACGTAGCAGCTAAAGGTAATGAGAATACGGAGGAAGAAGTGGCTGATCGAAACAGGTAAGTCACAAGTTTCGGATTATGGAAGTTGTTACTTGCGATAATGTTGTTGTTAATATCATAACAAATGTTGTAATTATACATGCAGCATGTCAAAATTGTCAGGACTGTCACAGCAAAATGATGAGCCAATGATTGAGGATGCTGTCGAATGTGTGAATTACATAGCAGCTGAAAATGTTCTTAGCCTGCCATATGCAGTAGAGAGTGCACCAACTCCTTTGCCAGGAATGAATTCCCTGAAATGGAAAACAGTATTGTTAGGATTGAGGCAGACTTTTCCAGATGCGGATGATTTCAAGAAGAAACTACACAAATTCAGCATTGCAAACAAATTTGAGTATAAATATGTGAAGAATTCTAATGCCCATATGTATGTCAAATGCAATGTTGAAGGTTGTCCATGGAGGATCAGTGCAAGAGCAGCTGTAAAGAGTACTCCAGCATTTTTACGTGTAACGACATTCAAAAATGAGCATGTTCATAATGCCCAAGACAATCTTCATGTGACACATGGTAGATCAGCTAGCTTGACATCATCAATTATAATTGAAGAGGTTAGGGATCATATAGACATGCGTCCAAATGATATAAAAAAGAGGTTGGAAAGAGATTATGGTGTGAAGTTGACATATAAGCAAGCATACAGGGCCAAGGAAAAAGCGTTGGAGGACATACATGGCAGACCTGATCATTCTTACATGCTTATTCCATGGATATGTGACCGGTTGAAGGAAACCGATGACAAAACAGTGGCAAAATGGGTGGCTGCAAGGAACAACAGATTTGAGCGTGTATTCATAGCCTATGGGTGTTGTATAGAGGGTTTTATTGCTGGTGCTAGACATGTACTGTATATTGATGGAAGTCATTTAAGTGGACCGTATAAGGGGACACTACTTTCAGCGTCGGCTTATGATGCGGACAACGAATTATTACCTTTTGCCATTGCGATTGTGAAGGGAGAGACGCTTGAGGATTGGACATGGTTCTTACATATGATCAAGGAGATAATTGGGTCAATGCAATTAACAATCATTTCAGACCGACACAATGCAATTATAGGTGCTGTGCAAGCAATATTCGGAGGTGAGCGACATGCGTACTGTTACAGACATGTTAAGGAGAATTTCAGTACACAAATGATCAAGTTAAATAGAGGAAGAAGGAAGACAAGTGGCAACACAAGGGAGGATGGACTGCATTTCCTAGATGCCATTGCATATGCAAGGCTTGACACAGAGTTTGATCAAGCAATGGATAACATGAGACACTTCAATTCCCAATTATTTGAATGGCTTGTCAATCATGGTGATATTCACAAGTGGGCCTTAAGCAAGTTCCCTTTTAAACGATGGGACAACATAACAACAAACCTTGCAGAGTCATTCAATGCGTGGATGCTGAAGGAGAGAAGATATAATGTTGCCCAACTTATACATGAGCATCGTGAAAAAGTAGCCAAGAAGATGTATGCAGCAAGCATGGCAATGAGCAAATGGAAGAATGGTGTAGGCCCAAATACAAATGCAACATTGATGGAAAATGTGGCGAGATCTGCACAGATGTTAAGTGTTCCTTACGGAAGGGGTAGGGTGTGTGTCCATACAGCAAAAGGAGCCATTAATGTTGATCTTGGAAAAGGTGAATGTAGTTGTGCAGCTTGGCAAATGTCAGGCATCCCATGCCCACATGCATGTGCAGCTATCAAGGCCTTGAATTGCAATGTGTATGATTTTGTTGAAGAATGCTACAAGATTACGTCCCAACAAAAGATTTATGGTAGGACGATGACTCCAGTGGTGACAATCGACATGCCAAATCCTAATAACTATCGGCTGCAAGATATAGCAAGTCAAGTGTTTTTGGCACCACCTTTGACTAGTCGACCACCTGGAAGGCCTAGGATAAATAGGCAAGAGTCGCAGTTTCAAAACAAGAAGGTCTACCATTGTAGTGCATGCCAGCAAGTTGGCCACACAAGAAGAACATGCAAGAATCCAAACCCAACTTAAGGTTTCATGTCAATACCAACAGGGGTAATTTTTTTTTTATAGGAAAGGAATGACTCTTGAACCCTTTTTAATTTTTTTGGGAGAAGGGTTGATAGGTAGGCTATCTTTTTTGTTAATGATGTTAACTGGGTAGGAGATGTTCTGTAATCTGAATGACAAGAAAACATTAGGCGGTAGGTTAATCCTAATGTTAACTTGTCATTTGGATATCAGTTATGTAGCTTCTGTCATGGGCCTACTGGTTTTTAGTAAATATCATTACGTCAGTGGTCAATTCCATTACAGATATAGTAAAGTCTGAATGTTAATGTAAAAATCGTATGATGGGTAGGCTATCCTTTTTGTAAATGATATTCACTGGGTAGGATATGTTTTGTAATGTGAATGGGGACGAAACATTAGGTAGTGGGTTAATCTTACTGTTAACTTGTCATTTGAATATAAGTTATGTACCTTCTGTGATGGGCCTACTGGTTTTTGGTAAATATTGTCACTTCAGTGGTAAATTCAATTACACATGTAGTAAAGTCTAAATGTTAATGCAGACATCCTATGATGCTCTTTTGGTGTACTTCTATGCTATTTTGGCAACACAGATGACCTTTTGTTTAATGCCCTCAAGGGAGATGGTGGAAGTTGCCAATGGGTATGACTGGAGTGGTTAATGTCATCAACGATGTTGTTATTCACATTACCAATGTTGTTATTATCATTTCCAGGCTAGTGAAACTCCCTGAAAATATGTTACTTGACTTTGAAATAAAGGAAGTGGAAGTGGAAAAAGCAGAGTGGTAAATATCATCACTAAAGTTGCAATTAAAATTACCCATGTTGTCATTATCATTACGGGGGTAGTAAAATTTCCTGAACAATTTGATGCGTGGGTTTGACTTAAAGGAACCGGAAATGGGAAAAGCAGACTGGTAAATGTCATAACTGAAGTTGCAATTAACATTTCCAATGTTGTCATTATCATTACGGGGGTAGTACAATTTCCTGAACAATTTGATGCGTGAGTTTGACTTAAAGGAACCGGAAATGGGAAAAGCAGACTGGTAAATGTCATAACGGAAGTTGCAATTAACATTTCCAATGTTGTCATTATCATTACGGGGGTAGTACAATTTCCTGAAGAATTTGATGCGTGGGTCTCAGTTAAGGGAACCGCAAATGGGAAAAGCAGACGGTAAATGTCGTTACTCAAGTTGCAATTAACATTACCCATGTTGTCATTATCATTACGGGGGTAGTACAATTTCCTGAACAATTTGATGCGTGGGTTCAGTTAAGGGAACCGAAATGGGAAAAGCAGAGTGGTAAATGTCGTTACTCAAGTTGCAATTAACATTACCCATGTTGTCATTATCATTACGGGGGTAGTAAAATTTCCTGAACAATTTGATGCGTGGGTTTGACTTAAAGGAACCGGAAATGGGAAAAGCAGACTGGTAAATGTCATAACTGAAGTTGCAATTAACATTTCCAATGTTGTCATTATCATTACGGGGGTAGTACAATTTCCTGAAGAATTTGATGCGTGGGTCTCAGTTAAGGGAACCGCAAATGGGAAAAGCAGACCGGTAAATGTCGTTACTCAAGTTGCAATTAACATTACCCATGTTGTCATTATCATTACGGGGGTAGTACAATTTCCTGAAGAATTTGATGCGTGGGTCTCAGTTAAGGGAACCGCAAATGGGAAAAGCAGACTGGTAAATGTCGTTACTGAAGTTGCAATTAACATTACCCATGTTGTCATTATTCATTACGGGGGTAGTAAATTTCCTGAACAATTTGATGCGTGGGATTGACTTAAAGGAACCGGAAATGGGACAATTTCCTAAACATGGGGATGCAAATGGGGAAACCATAGTGGTAAATGTCATTACTATAGTTGCAATTTCCCTTAACAATGTTGTGATTTTCATTACCCAGGTTGTGAAATTCTGACAATTTATACGTGGGGACGAAAATGCAGTTGCAAAAAGGAATAGCGAGGTGGTAACAATCATTAAAAAAGTTGTAATTTTCATTACCAATGTTGTCATTCTAGCGAAAATGGATTCAAAAAAGTGATTTGGGCTTGAAAGACTTCAGATGCAAATGGCAACAGCGATGTCGTAACTATCATTACAGAGGTTGCAATTCTCAATCCGAAAGTTGTTAATCCTATTACTTGTGTAGTTAACCTGGGTCCAAGTGGATGTAATTTGGGGCACAAATAATCAACTTGTGATTATCATCACGGAAGTCACATGGCATGTTGTAAATTTCATAACTCTTTTACTCAAATTATCCCAAAAAGGATTGCAATTAGGCCAACAACTGGCAGCCACTTAGACTTCAAACTACATAAGACTTCAAATATTAAGACTTCAAACTAACACTCCTTTTACAAATACTATATGCCTAATCTACATAATGTCTCCTCCTATCACAGATGGCGTCTTTTGGTCAGTGTGGTGGCTTGGGTTGATGAAAGCAAGCTTAATGCTTCATCACGTCTTGAATTAAGCTCATGATTCACTAGCCACCACATGAGGTTTCGTCGGAATTCAGCCACTTGTTCATCCGTATAGTGAAGTATCTCACCGGGCTTCCATTTACTCAACCATATTAATACATGAACACCGCAGTCTCGCCTGCACATCAAAACATACCAACGATGTAAAAGAATGAAAATAACACATTGGGCTACTTTGAGACGTAATAATATCAACAACATAAACCACTCACAGATTGTTTTGTTGCGGAACAGGAGCCCAAATGATATCACTCATTTTCTTCTTCCCAGTGGCATTAGGCTTAACTATCTCAATAATGTCATAAAATCTATTCCTCTGCACAATATCATTACGCAATTGTAAATAAAAGGTAAATGAAATGTCAATCATAGAAGATGAGTTGCATTATCCTTACACATTCAGTGACGACGGTCGTCATGTCATCAATAATTACACCCTTCTTCTTGCTCTTCTTCTTACCCTCTAAATTTGGCTTCATTGAGTCCAGCACATAGAAATTCATTGTGCTAGGCTCAAGCACAACACAGAACCAGTGAGCGCCAACAAGTGTGGGTCCAAAGATCAAATCACATTCTCCTATGTTGTAGCCTACATTTTCAGGTAAAAATTGTTTCTTCCGTTTTGTAGCATCCCACAGCTTTGGGTTAGCTGCCATTATTGCCTGAAACATGAACATTTTAGTCATTTATCAATATCAATCGACAAAAAACTAACATCTCAGCAAGCTTACCATAAAATCAGCATAAAAAATGTGCCGCTTCACCTGCCCTTCCTTCTCCATATCAGCCATTAGAGTCTTGCACACAGTTGACATCAGCTGTACGCAAAGAGATTATTGTTTTGATGAACCCAAAATGCAGCATCTACTAAACAATTAAATGACCTCATCACAAATATTCTACTTACCCGGTTACCTATTTTCTCAATTCCGCCAAGTGTCCTTAGCTGATCCCGAGTGATATCTTCATCAGAGATTTTCACCAAAGGCCTAAAAATATGTTGTCAATATCATTATGCATATAGTCAATTACCACAAAATTGTAATGAATATGATTACGTGGGTAGTGGATATGTACATACATGTCACCCTCCTTGCTTGAACACATACGGGAAACTATGTCATAAAACCGGTCCTTGTCATCCATGGGCCTCTTTCGCCTCTTAGTTGGCTTTGTCAAAATCCATGGAGAATTGATAGCGGATTTCATCTCCCTTTGCGATCTCCGGAGTTGACATCCCTTGTCCATGGGGGACAAGGGCAGGGGAGACTCCATAATTTCTTTGTCTGCACCTTCTGCTGCAACACCAATGTCATCACCCCTATCTGAGCCAGTTGCATCATCGTCTCCCTGACCATCTCCCCCGTGGAACTCATCTCTATCATCACCTTCGTCATCAGACTCATGTCCATCATGATCATGGGAGTCTTCATCGCCATCATCATCTCATCATCATCTGGGACGTCAATAGGGTCCTCATCATCTGTGGTCACATTATTTTCCTCTATCCTTATCTGCACCTTATCTAGCTCATCTTCCATTGCACTTATAAGCCTCATAGTGCTTAATTCGATCTGAGCCATCAATCGTCCGTGCAACTTCTGTAACTCCTGCAGCAAACAATTTAAAATGAGTAAACACTTTTTTCATGAGATTATTTGCTAATGAGAATGAAAATTAGTAATGAAAGCACATACCGGGTGTAAATGAGCCACACTTCTGCGTTTTCCTTCATCCTTCCCACTTCTATCCATACTTCCCTTGCCCTTATACAGTAAACCCCTCTTGCTTTCCCTCTCCTTCTTTTCCAGCTTCCTTATCCTCTCATCAGTCCAGAATTGAATGGCATTTAGGGACCCTCTCTCAACAGTTTTGGATAGTGGGAAGTGCTCAGCAAAATATAACTACAATAGTAAATCATTAACTTGCCAATTCCACAAATAAAGAAAACAATAACTTAGAAGCATAAGTCAGAAATACATACCAACAGGAGGTAGATGCATCCTCCCACATTGCAGCTTCCTTCATCTTCATCTTCGTCTTTCTTTGCTTTTGTGTACACTTTCACATAATCTCCCATCTCTTTCCACAAGTGCTTCACAATGTACGTGGCCCAATCAAATTGGTGAAATCCCTTCATGGTACAGCACATGACTCTTATTAGCTTGTCACTCACAGTTGTTTGTGAAGTAGGAGTTAAAAAACTCCCAAGTGTGTACAGCATAAACAGGAACTCAAACTCATCTTTCTTCTGCCCAGATTTAATGTCATTGAGTATCTTCGTATAAGGGACTTTACCAAATTCCTCCTTCAACCTCTGGTATGTCTCATCATCATCACATACGTCCATTTTTACCTTCTCCCCTGTGTGGGGTACACCCAACAAGTTTGCAACATCATTTGCTTCTATTTCCTTTATTATCCCTCTTATTAGAAATTGATGGGTAGGCGGATCATATGCTCGGAGAACACATACTATGAGGTCACGAGGGAGTCTCTCACATCCAATGTCAAGTAAATGGCCAAAGCCTAAATTTTGTACCCTCACTTTCAAATCTTCATCATCTTTTATGAAGTCCACTAATGACTTAAATTGCCGAACCGAGCAACGAGTGCTAAAAGCCACTTTTTTCTTCCTCTTCTTCTTCATCCCTTCCTTTCTTGATTGCTTCACCCTATCACTGTATTTCTTCTGCTCCTCTGGTGTCAACTGCTTCCATGCCTTTGATGCCTTTTTCGCTTGTTCAGACATATTCTTAAACTTCTCCCCACCCTTAAGAAATTCTCGTCTAAACAACATGTAGCCATTCTTCACTTCTTCACTTGGCCCTCCTTCTACAACAAGCATAAATAACTAAATCTGGTCAGTTGAACAGCTCAACTTTCTTTGCATTTCAAAAAAGTTGTCATTACCATTTCCAGTGTAGTCATTCACATTATAGGTGTTGTTATTTAGCCACAAAATGAACCTCGACTATTTACTACTCATATAACTAAATTTGCTGATCACGTAATGAATGTTATTGCTTCTTTCTCACTTCACAGAACAGAGCAGAAAATAGAGACTAATGACATAATACACTTTAACAACAAACTAAAAACAATCTAACTTACCAAACCTATATAACTCAACCACTTAATTCCTATTACAACTGCATATTACCGTTTGTCGCAGTCACAGTTACTTCGCCAACCTCCTCCATGACAGCAATGCGATTGATGCTTCTCAGCACTTCAGCGACCTCTACCTCTTCAATCCTCAAACCAGCAGATTAATCTCTACCTCTTCAATCCTCAGACCAACAGATTCAAAAATAAATGAATATGCATTAAAAGTGATTCTTTCTCGATGAAATGTTACAAAATTTGTATCTTCAAGTAACTTATATTATGGAAATTACTACTACACAGTGCCACAGATGACCAAGTAAATTATACCAATACATAAGAAGGCCACAAAGGTTATTCTCACTTGGTACATACTGAAATGAATATGCATGTTCATCCCCAGGTAAATTGCACCGCTAAATGACTGAGGTTATGCCCATTAGGTAGCTATATCTTCAAAACAGAGTTCTACCCACGAAAAGTCACCCCTTTCAATTTATTTTACAATGTTAAATTTGCATAACCAATATGGGGATACAGTTGAACTTATTTTAGTCCCATACACAATGCTAAAAATGTGCAATGCCCATTACACGAACAGACCAAACAAGGGGGCGGAAACAGGAAGCATCCTGGCTCATGTGCGACAGTGGTCTCAATTTATGGGCATCTAAAAAGTAGTGTAGCAATCATAAACACACACGTATATTATGCCTTCCAACATTACAGCAACACAGCAATCAGACAACAACAATCAGAGAGATATCTCGTCAAACATGGACCGAGTTATATGAATCAGAGCAAGCAAGCAACTTCTGTAATTCCGTCACACACAGAAGCACCGACTTTTAATCTAATCTACCTTTACATTCCATTTTAAGCCTTTACCATTGCTTCCCCCTTTACAACCAACATTCACCGTTTTCCCCAAATTAAAACACTCCAATCAGACAAGCACAAGACGGAGACATTTGGGTGGCTTACCGGGGTCCGAACGAATATCGACTTCTTCCTCAACCGGTGACGACCTTACAGGTGCTCTCCCTCGAAATCTCTCTCTCTAGCCACCCCCTCTCCCTTCTGAAGATTGAAGCTTCTCACTGGTTTATTGCTTCTCACTACGACCCACGGAAAAGACGAAGAAGCCAGACGCTATTCACAGTTCCTCAACCATGGCAATGTGAGACTTGCGACAACCATATGCAGTTTCGCCGAGTGCAATGTGAGAGTTCGGAGAACCCTATGGTCTATGCAGTTTCGCCGAGTGGAGAACCGCCAACCAAACTCCAGTTCCGTTGCACAATATCCCGCCCTCTGATTCCCGAAAAAATTAAGGGCATTTCAGTCTTTTTGGCGAATTATTCAAATTCCAGATTGATACCCCATACCCATTTTGTCATTTCAGTAATTTACATGCCCATTTTGTCATTTCAGAATTCAACAGTCATTTGTCATTTTAGAATTCAACAGTCATTTTCTTACATTTTCCCTAATTAATATGCATCTTTCTGATTTCTTGTATTATTAATGATTAATTATATTTTATTAATTTTTAAATAGATAAAAAATTAAAGAGTAAATAGAATAATGACCAATTTTATAGTGAAAATAATATTTATGTTAAAAAAATATGTGAGCCCCTATATACTTAGTGTGCTCCTGAGGCGGTTTTAGAAAGCAAATTTATCTCTTTAAAGGAAAAAAAAATACATATTGTATCATGCATTTTTGATTTATCCTCCACTTTTCTTTAATATTCTTATCTGTTTCTTCTTATTCAAATCGAAAACTTTCCCTCATCATGTTTTTGTTAAATTTTCTCTTCAAATTTTCTCTCCACATGTAATATGATATGGTAAACGCGTTGTTGGGGTTATTTGAATTTCCCTAATTTCTATATTCATAGGATATTCTTAATTAAATGCACTGTATAATTAGGAAGGAGGAGTGATGACATATTCTAACCTTAAAAATATGAAAAAGGTAACACATGTTTACGTTTTAACTCGTCAGCCATGTTTCAAAGAT
>NW_021636440.1:0-58089 GCF_004799145.2 Neltuma alba | reverse complement strand
AAAACTAATAGGAATTGTTTCAGAGCCTTCAGGTAGCTGATGTTTAGTTCTCACCAATATCCATAAGGAGCGAAAATGAATTAAATACTAATGATTACAGGGCACACTAATTCAATGTAATTGCCTATCCGATACTTGACATGGAGAAAGCATCCAACATTCAGTCAGCAACCTGTAAACTTCAGCCTAAAGAAGGAAGAAAAAAAAAGTCTAATTAAATTTAGTACATCGACATCGAAATATACTATTATCATTCACATAAAAAGTGTCCCATAATCATTCTTACCCCAGATGATGATTGACAAGATGTTTTAACTGGATTTTGGGTCAGCAATGCATGCACTGCGTCAGGAGAACAGTTATTAAAAAAACATTTCTCATATTGGGTTTAGCAAAAGAGGAAGAACAAGCGCTTACTTGCACAAGTGCACTAAAGATGGAGCACCTGACTCAGAAGGAACTAGCATTACATACCCATTGGGTGATCATCCAAGAGGAACAGAACCCTAGGTGCAATTAACAAAGGAAACAAAAGAAAATCTACAAGGACAAAGCTATGCCAATCCTGCACTTCTTGGAAAGAAAGCAATCGATACTTGTAGCAATTTGGCCAGAAACAAGCTGCCTCCATATCTTGAATGAGAGAACAAGATCGTCAAAATTCAAATTAAGGGCACCCTGTATAAAAGGAAAACGTGAAAAGTTAGTGAAGAACCTAAACTTAAAATTTAAACATCTCATGCATGTAGAATATTGTCTTCAAGCAAAATATATCAAAAATAACCCTAGGTAGTGACATTTTAACTGCTATTCAATGTTGACAACTATGAACTCAAGAAATTTAGTGCAAAGATTCAAGCTTAGCTAGTCAAGAAATGTACGCCATCAGTATACCACATAAACCAAAATCCAAAAATGAAATCCCCATCATAAAAACTTCAGAAGATATACCATCTGAAACAGACTTAGACAGTCAAATAATCACTGGTTCCGATACCAGCAGAATAGAAGACATCCATTTAGCCTTTCAGAACATTTGATCACGACTCCCATACCAAAAGTACATCAGAAATAGAAGGAAACAACATATTATTCATAATAATAGTTTGGGCTCATTACATTATGATAAGATCGTTGCATTAATGCGACATACATTTAAGAGTGACAACGAAGAATGAAAGGGTGTGCGCACAATGTATTTATCCAGAGGATATAGATGCAATGTTTTGAATTGTCTGCAGCAAACGCTTGTAGCGCATGCTAAAAAGCTGAATAATCTAAATTGGCAACCCAGGAGAGATCATAGAAGTGTTGGATTAGATCAATCCATCCCAGCAGCAACACGCGGCCAACAGAGGGGCAAGGAGGAATTTCAGGAATGAATGCAATAATACAGATAATGGCAAATAAATGCCCAACAATGCCCCGAGAGAAAACCCCTAACGGTGAGGAAAAGATGCGTTAAAGAAGCACAAGACTCAAATTCGACCCTTAAATATCACGAAAAGAAGAAAAAAAGAAAAATCAACCGCGACGAAACTCCACGACAGGCAAATAAATTCCTTCATGCACAATCCAACAACAGTCCCTTCTCAATTGCAAACCCGTGGAACTCAACAAAGTTCTTCATAAACGATAAGCAGACGAACGACGATTTCAGGTTTTCCAGGGGAACAATCATTCAGATTAAAAACATAATCGATCACAGAACACAAAAAAAAACAGACCATACAACTTAAATTAGATCCAATCGGAAACGCCGTGACGAAATAGCCAAAAAAAAAAAAAAAAGGAAGATAAAGTGACGACAAAGGCAATCAAGGTGCAAGGAGAACCTGAACGGGCAAGCAGCATAACCACCGTCGAAAGAGGTGGAATCCAGATATTCCTCTCCGCCCACCCACCACCAAACTGCGAATATCTAAATTCTCAAACCAGACACTCCTTCTCTCTCTCCTCTCTTGCTTCGTCGGCGGACCAAGGATTGCAAATTTCGCTTTCCCACGGCTTTATATACCATGCGTCTCCAATCCCGCCCTATATGCTATATATAGTGCCTCTCCGCGTGGGCCCAGCTCCTGTCAGATCCGACGGCTGATCCTCAGATTCCGTTCATCTTCCGACACGTGGCATCTGGCTTTCTGGAAACACAAGACTTTATATTCAAAATTTCGAGGAATATTTTCACTGTATTAAGGTTGATGATTATTAATTATATCTCAAACTATTTTTAATGAGAATAATTGCTAAAATCCTGAAAAGAAAGCAGAGATAGAAATTAGACATTAAATTTATTTATTTTGCGGTTGATTTTTTACCAAATACTCTCCTTTGGTTTCAAAATAGAGTATTATTTGTTGATTGAGATGGCAAAAAAAACGGGCGGTGCATGTGGAAAAAGAGGGAAACCGTATGTCGCTTTTATGGCAGGGACAAATTTATCCATTGATAATGATAATTGACCTGCAAAATGTCTAGGGCTAAACCAATAATTTGTTAAAAAGGTTATCAATTAGAATCCAGTTGTAAATACCGAATTTCTAAATTATTGATATTTTGCATTAAATCAGCTGATTAATCTTGATTTATTTTAAATAATTATTGTATTTACATAATTGTTACCAGAATTTAAAAATTAAATAATGTAATTGATATAATAATATTAATTAGGTTGCGTGGTTGAGCATATAGTAATTAATATTCATATTTAATATTGAAAATATCTCTGGCTCGTGGAATTTATTCAGCCCACTACAAATTTGATATTGATGTGTTATCACTATCCTATTTGGTTGATGTACTATGAAAAGACGTCGCTGAACCAAAAAAATATGATTCACCATGTCAAATTATTTTCACGAATCATGATCATGTCTGATTAGTACTTTTTTTTTTTTAATTTTTCATGTAAAACGGATCATTAAATGCTGATTTTTTTTAGCCATGGGTAAAAGTAAAGAGTCTATTTCAAAACACTAACATATATTCAGTGAGAGAGCTTTTTGAACTTATAATCTTTCTTTTCTCACGAGGGTTTTTAATGTGAGACTCCGTCTGTAGAAAATTTTATCATATTTCACCGATGAAAAGAATTCATGCATTTATAGAAAATCGAACACACAATCTTGTGTTTAAGCAAGATTTGAGGTGACTCTAACTACATATACAAATTAAAATTATTACTTCGTTTTTATTATAAATTTTTTGTAACTTATTCTCACATACTGAAGACCGCGTTAAATTGAGAAAAAATTTTAAATTTATAAATTATTCTCATATCTTTCTCTCTTTCCAAAAGAATTATATAGGAATAAAATTAAAAAGTATCATTAAATACTCTACAAATAACTTATATTTAGGATCAAAAATTTGTCCGACCAGTGACTTGTAATAAAAACCTGAATGGTACAATTTTTTTTTAATTACATATTTTGATAATGACTGGATAGAAGTGTCTTATATATAAAATTTAAGAGAGTATCTGTCAAAACAAATAAGTTATGAATATATGGTGAGCTCTGATTGCGATCCACGAAAGAATAAAAGCCATAGGATAAGACCTAATTAATTTATGTTTACAAAAATGGAAAAAGGACAAAAAAATTCTCAAATGATTGGGTTTTTCATAATGGTTTCATTAATTAGAAGCATGATTATGTTTATGATGAGGCTGGCTGTGATAATTAGTAACGACAACCGACCAAAGCACAATTAGGGAGACACCCACACGGGTGTACCAGAGATACAGCAAAGCTTTGCTGAGCCAGAATTATAAGCGTATCTAATGATTGCAATTACAAAATTAAAAAAGTTTGTGGTTGAAACAATCAACAATTCAGACGTATTATTATTTATTAGAATTGCTTATTATTGAACTAAAAAAATGCTGATTATTCTTATAAAACATTTGTTATTATTGCCATATCAATTTTATTCATTGGGTGTGTTTGTTTGCTTGTCTTTTTGTACACACTATTCATGGCATGTTTTATTTTCAAGATTGCAAAATGGTCTCATTGATTTTAGATAACTGACAAAATTTCAATTAACTCAATCATATCAAAAGTTGATTGTCTCTATAATATGGAATATCAATTAAGAATTATAAAAATCAATCTCATTAAAATTTTCCAATTTTAAGATTGAGCAAGATTTCAACTTTCCAATATGTAATTCTCTTGGCCAAATCCATGAATTAATGAAATTATCTGAATAAAAAGTCAAATAACACTACAATTTTCTGCAGCTAATCCACAATTTTGCAACTAATATATTTTCTATTTAGAAATTACATTCAATTAGCTATTTAATTTTAATTACATTCAATTAGCTATTTAATTTTTAGACTTCCAAACCATGCATAGAACCTTAATCTTCTCCAATTAATATGTTTTGCATGTGTAAACTATTACTCCTCTGGTACTTAATATAATGATCATTTAACTAATTTGATTAGATTAAGGAAGTTAGATAAGTTAGTTAATTATAAGAAATGTGACACATTTTTCCTAAAACACCATAATCATCTTTCTTAATATTCCATCTCCCTCTTCTACTTAATTATGGTTAAGGGAGTACCCATTGGGGTAATTTAGATAAAATTGATAAATATGAGAAATGGATCTTATATTTATTATCAAAACAAATTCAAGAATTGGGTCCTATATTAAGGACCGGAGGAGTATATCACATTTGCTTGCATGCTAGAGTGTTATATCATTCATGCTCTCTTTAACCAAAACAATCCAATTGTTTTTTTTTTTTTTGGGGTGAATCTCACGAATTCCCATCTTAGCGGATTATGGAGAGAAAAATATAATAAAGAAAATTTGTGGGATATGAGATCCACGAGAAAAGACACTCAGAACATTTTGGTATTCCAAAAGTATGTAAGTATTTCTCAAAGAAAATTATCATTAGGGTGAACTGGACTTTATGTAACGAATAAGTATATTATTATATGCAGATTCGATTGGTTTCTTCTTTTTGCCCCGCACGGATTCGTTTGATATTATATAGTACATGTATAATATATAATGTGCGTGTTGTGAAAGAGAACATGTGCGTGGACTAATGTTTGTGTTTGAGAATTGATTATATGAGATTTATTTAATGATGATGACGATGAGTAGTTCGGTCAGGGCACTTGGAGGAGGCGAGAATTGTCGTGCATTGCCGGTATTTGTTAGGTTCACTAAGTATTTGATTTAATTTGTACATCCAATTTACAATATTAGTCATTTTAACAAAATTTTCAAAATTAAGAAAGATTAATTAATACTCCTTAAATCTATCTTAAGTTGAAATATTTTTTTTAACTTTATTCATATTAAATGAGGTTAAATGAAAGCAAAAAATACAAAATGACTTATATTTTGAATCAAGTCATTTTCTTAGTAGAGCCCTATATTATCAATGAAAAGAAGCACATGGGGTGTTTGGATGGAAACTAAACTATGATTTTAGAAATAATTTTACAGCCTACAAAATAAATATATGGAGGAGTTTGTCTCGATTTTAAAAGGTAATATATTTTTAATTAGCAACAACTGTACGAGTTACATATATACTCCTCTTGTCCTTAATATAAGACTTATTTAATTAATTTGGTTAGATTAAGAAAGTTAGGTAAGTTAGTTAAGTATAATACATATGACATGTTTTTCTTAAAATACTTTAATCATTTCATCATATCCTCCCTCCCTCTCATACTTGATTATGGTTGGGGGAGTATTAATAGGAGTAATTTGAAAAAAAATTATAGATATAAGAAATAGATATTATATTTAGGACCAAAATTAACTCCACAATTACATCCTATATTAAGAACCAGATGAGTACTTATCAACCAAACCATTATTAGCAACAAAATTAAATTATATATATTCTTATAAAATACGAAGGAAAAATATAACTTTTGTCTTTAAACATATTTTAATTATTGATTACTCATCAGTTACTAAATTTTAACTAAAATAAACTCATGAATTCCTAAATTTTTTATCTAAAATAAATCAATTCTTAAAAATCTTTTTGCCCAGAAACAATTCAATCCCTATGTAATTCATTAATTTAATAAACTGTGAGAAAAAAGTTTATAAGGTACCAGTTATATTTCTTTGTAATTATTAAAGGCGCCGCCGTTTGTTGACATCATTCATATGAACAACTTTCCTTATATGCCACTTGAACGTCAATAATGTAATAATAATAATAATGGCTCCTCCACCATTTGAAATTGGTTGAAGATGCCTCACATCATCCTCCTCCACACTTCATCTCGAGAAGCGTCTAAAACAAGATATTACGTGTGTGTCTAGAGAGAGAAAGAGACTTAAAATACAGTTACTTATCCTATTAGATGAGCTTAGTTAAACGGATTATACAATACCATTGAGCTCTATCAAAAACTAATTTTTAAATAAATTGTTGATCAAAAAATCGTACTTGATAATTTTATTAAGTGTTTTCTTTATTCTTATTCAAAATTTGAACTACTCATAACAATATGGTTTTGAGGGTGTTAGGTTTGTGATGAAAGGACTTTTTAAAAATATTTTTATTTAAATTGAGATATAATTCTTTTTATATATTTATTTTATATACCGTATAATTATTTTTAAAATTACGTTTTGATTTTTAACCAAACACTCTTTTCAAGTGATACTTTGATGGACAATATTCCATTTAGTGATGGGCGAATATGACGGAGAGTGGTGCAAGAATAATATGGTCTATTTGTAATTCAAACATAACTCTAGCTACATAGGAAAAATTACTCACGAGCTTCTGTTTAGTAATTTTACTACTTAAAAGCATTTTAGTTTAGACGTATATTTAGTATTCTCATCTTTTATAAGGTACATTCAACACTCTGATTTTATTTTATTTTTTTAAATTCGGCATTTGAGATGTTGAATATATTAAGAAAATAAGATCAGGATACTAATTATATCATGTACAAAAAATCAGGATATCGCACCTTTACCCAATATTTTACACGCTTTGTACACCAAAAGCAAAACTATTGTGAAGGATTTCTTACTCCCAAAGTATTTATACGCGAATTCATATGCTTATGAGCAATAAAATAAAATTTACAAGTATATATGAGCGATTTCTGCAGAAATTTAACATATTTTTATATTTTCATTTTCATAGACATGATTTAGTAGACCAAACAAGAGCTAAGTGTGCGTCTGGGATAGCTTTAAAAAGCTTTAGAAGTTAGTTAGGACCACACAAAAAAGTTAACGGGAGGGGGAAAAATTGTGTTTAAGATGGATTTTTGGAGGCAATTGACTGTTTTTTTTTCCCCACCAAAAAGCCACTTTAAAGGAGAAATGATTTATTTTTTGTTTTTTTGACTTTTTTCACACTTACATTTTTTGAAACTTTTTTTTTAGCTGAATTTTTGAAACTTAATTTTTAATATATTAAATCTGTGTCAAACTACTTTTTTTATGAAGATCCATCTAAATATAAATCATATTAAATAAACTAATTTAGTTTGTAAAAATTAGTGAATAAAATTTAGGAGGTGTTTAGATAAAAACAAAACCATGGTTTTAAAGTGCTTTTACGAAAATAATATATAAAAAAATTATTTCAAGTTACAAAAAAATATTTAAGAAGTAATTTTAGGATTACTCAAGTACCCCTTAATTCCATCAATATAAATCCAAACAAGCCAATTGGAATAAAGGCATAGATGAGAATAGGATTACAGAAGACCGGGGTGGCGGGTGGCGGGTGGCGGGTGGCGGGAACACTGAGGTGAAGAGAGATTGACACGTGTCAAAGGAGGGCTCTTAGGTGGGAGGCCATCGCTACCGCCACCAAATCACCTCTTTCTTTGTGCTCACTCCACGCAATATCCGCTTTTGACCTCAACCCCTATACCTACTCAAATTGTTCAAATTTAAAAATAATAACTTATTCTTTAATACAACGGAAAGGACTAAAAAGTAATAATTTTAAAAAAAGATATTTAGAAATAATTAAATTTAAATTGTCCAAATTTATGTGATTTATAATTTAAGTTAAAACTAATAATTAATAGGGAAATGACAAGAAAATGACTGTTGAATTCTAAATGACAAAATGGGCATGTAAATTACTGAAATGACAAAATGGGCATGGGGTATCAATCTGGAATTTGAATAATTCGCCAAAAAGACTGAAATGCCCCTGAATCAGTCTGAACTCATGAAGACAAAGGCATGACACGTAACATGAGGGAGAGATGAGAAGCTGAAAACGGAGGTGGAGCAGAGTCGAACGCTGAGAAGACGGAAAAGGTAAGGAAAATTTCTCCTAAAATGCTGTTATCTACTCCTCCAACTCTCACCATTGTACAAATCTGATTCATTACGGTGGAATTGCTTTGTGGGCAACCTGGTTTGTAGTGAGAGAGGGGTTGAACGTGGGTATTACGTAAGAAAGTGGAGCTTAATGATGGGTTTGGGTTTTCAAGTCGGTTTACTGGTACATGGTCTAATGGGGATGGGTTTATGAGTGTAGATGGTTTAAATGAAGAATCTGACCAGGATGAGAGAGTGATACATCGGAAATGAAAAAATGGTGGGAACTGATAACGTGGGCATGAAGATTGAGGGCTAACAGTAAGCATGAGGTGGTCAGTGTTGTCAAATTCATTATTGGAATTGTGAAATCCCATATTTAAGTTGTCAATGTAGCAAGTGTGCGCGGACGTATTTTGGGTGTTGCATTTTTTGTGAAATCGCAAGAAAAGTTTCGAAATCCTGATAAATGAAATTGATTATTGGGGAACTAAAATATTGATTTATGCTTCTGTGGTGCAGGTTAGGTAGCTTTGATGACATCTAACATTGGGTCAACATCTTCAAAGCGTCTTGCTTGTTACTTTCATGTGGGTGGGAAGTTTGCAGAAAATGGTGATGGTGAAGTTAAGTACTATGGTGGAACTGTCAGGGTAAGAGTGATCAAGGAGGGTATAAGGCTTGAAGATTTGAGGGTTATGATAGGAGAATGGTTTGGTGTAGATAGTAATGGTTGCGACATTAAATACACATTGGGCTTGAATGATAGGATATTAATAGATCTTATTGATGATGATGAAGTTGACAACCTATTTGAGTATAATGATAGTAATGCACATGTATACGTAGCAGCTAAAGGTAATGAGAATACGGAGGAAGAAGTGGCTGATCGAAACAGGTAAGTCACAAGTTTCGGATTATGGAAGTTGTTACTTGCGATAATGTTGTTGTTAATATCATAACAAATGTTGTAATTATACATGCAGCATGTCAAAATTGTCAGGACTGTCACAGCAAAATGATGAGCCAATGATTGAGGATGCTGTCGAATGTGTGAATTACATAGCAGCTGAAAATGTTCTTAGCCTGCCATATGCAGTAGAGAGTGCACCAACTCCTTTGCCAGGAATGAATTCCCTGAAATGGAAAACAGTATTGTTAGGATTGAGGCAGACTTTTCCAGATGCGGATGATTTCAAGAAGAAACTACACAAATTCAGCATTGCAAACAAATTTGAGTATAAATATGTGAAGAATTCTAATGCCCATATGTATGTCAAATGCAATGTTGAAGGTTGTCCATGGAGGATCAGTGCAAGAGCAGCTGTAAAGAGTACTCCAGCATTTTTACGTGTAACGACATTCAAAAATGAGCATGTTCATAATGCCCAAGACAATCTTCATGTGACACATGGTAGATCAGCTAGCTTGACATCATCAATTATAATTGAAGAGGTTAGGGATCATATAGACATGCGTCCAAATGATATAAAAAAGAGGTTGGAAAGAGATTATGGTGTGAAGTTGACATATAAGCAAGCATACAGGGCCAAGGAAAAAGCGTTGGAGGACATACATGGCAGACCTGATCATTCTTACATGCTTATTCCATGGATATGTGACCGGTTGAAGGAAACCGATGACAAAACAGTGGCAAAATGGGTGGCTGCAAGGAACAACAGATTTGAGCGTGTATTCATAGCCTATGGGTGTTGTATAGAGGGTTTTATTGCTGGTGCTAGACATGTACTGTATATTGATGGAAGTCATTTAAGTGGACCGTATAAGGGGACACTACTTTCAGCGTCGGCTTATGATGCGGACAACGAATTATTACCTTTTGCCATTGCGATTGTGAAGGGAGAGACGCTTGAGGATTGGACATGGTTCTTACATATGATCAAGGAGATAATTGGGTCAATGCAATTAACAATCATTTCAGACCGACACAATGCAATTATAGGTGCTGTGCAAGCAATATTCGGAGGTGAGCGACATGCGTACTGTTACAGACATGTTAAGGAGAATTTCAGTACACAAATGATCAAGTTAAATAGAGGAAGAAGGAAGACAAGTGGCAACACAAGGGAGGATGGACTGCATTTCCTAGATGCCATTGCATATGCAAGGCTTGACACAGAGTTTGATCAAGCAATGGATAACATGAGACACTTCAATTCCCAATTATTTGAATGGCTTGTCAATCATGGTGATATTCACAAGTGGGCCTTAAGCAAGTTCCCTTTTAAACGATGGGACAACATAACAACAAACCTTGCAGAGTCATTCAATGCGTGGATGCTGAAGGAGAGAAGATATAATGTTGCCCAACTTATACATGAGCATCGTGAAAAAGTAGCCAAGAAGATGTATGCAGCAAGCATGGCAATGAGCAAATGGAAGAATGGTGTAGGCCCAAATACAAATGCAACATTGATGGAAAATGTGGCGAGATCTGCACAGATGTTAAGTGTTCCTTACGGAAGGGGTAGGGTGTGTGTCCATACAGCAAAAGGAGCCATTAATGTTGATCTTGGAAAAGGTGAATGTAGTTGTGCAGCTTGGCAAATGTCAGGCATCCCATGCCCACATGCATGTGCAGCTATCAAGGCCTTGAATTGCAATGTGTATGATTTTGTTGAAGAATGCTACAAGATTACGTCCCAACAAAAGATTTATGGTAGGACGATGACTCCAGTGGTGACAATCGACATGCCAAATCCTAATAACTATCGGCTGCAAGATATAGCAAGTCAAGTGTTTTTGGCACCACCTTTGACTAGTCGACCACCTGGAAGGCCTAGGATAAATAGGCAAGAGTCGCAGTTTCAAAACAAGAAGGTCTACCATTGTAGTGCATGCCAGCAAGTTGGCCACACAAGAAGAACATGCAAGAATCCAAACCCAACTTAAGGTTTCATGTCAATACCAACAGGGGTAATTTTTTTTTTATAGGAAAGGAATGACTCTTGAACCCTTTTTAATTTTTTTGGGAGAAGGGTTGATAGGTAGGCTATCTTTTTTGTTAATGATGTTAACTGGGTAGGAGATGTTCTGTAATCTGAATGACAAGAAAACATTAGGCGGTAGGTTAATCCTAATGTTAACTTGTCATTTGGATATCAGTTATGTAGCTTCTGTCATGGGCCTACTGGTTTTTAGTAAATATCATTACGTCAGTGGTCAATTCCATTACAGATATAGTAAAGTCTGAATGTTAATGTAAAAATCGTATGATGGGTAGGCTATCCTTTTTGTAAATGATATTCACTGGGTAGGATATGTTTTGTAATGTGAATGGGGACGAAACATTAGGTAGTGGGTTAATCTTACTGTTAACTTGTCATTTGAATATAAGTTATGTACCTTCTGTGATGGGCCTACTGGTTTTTGGTAAATATTGTCACTTCAGTGGTAAATTCAATTACACATGTAGTAAAGTCTAAATGTTAATGCAGACATCCTATGATGCTCTTTTGGTGTACTTCTATGCTATTTTGGCAACACAGATGACCTTTTGTTTAATGCCCTCAAGGGAGATGGTGGAAGTTGCCAATGGGTATGACTGGAGTGGTTAATGTCATCAACGATGTTGTTATTCACATTACCAATGTTGTTATTATCATTTCCAGGCTAGTGAAACTCCCTGAAAATATGTTACTTGACTTTGAAATAAAGGAAGTGGAAGTGGAAAAAAGCAGAGTGGTAAATATCATCACTAAAGTTGCAATTAAAATTACCCATGTTGTCATTATCATTACGGGGTAGTAAAATTTCCTGAACAATTTGATGCGTGGGTTTGACTTAAAGGAACCGGAAATGGGAAAAGCAGACTGGTAAATGTCATAACTGAAGTTGCAATTAACATTTCCAATGTTGTCATTATCATTACGGGGGTAGTACAATTTCCTGAACAATTTGATGCGTGAGTTTGACTTAAAGGAACCGGAAATGGGAAAAGCAGACTGGTAAATGTCATTACTGAAGTTGCAATTAACATTTCCAATGTTGTCATTATCATTACGGGGGTAGTACAATTTCCTGAACAATTTGATGCGTGGGTCTCAGTTAAGGGAACCGCAAATGGGAAAAGCAGACGGTAAATGTCGTTACTCAAGTTGCAATTAACATTACCCATGTTGTCATTATCATTACGGGGGTAGTACAATTTCCTGAACAATTTGATGCGTGGGTTTGTCAGTTAAGGGAACCGAAATGGGAAAAGCAGACTGGTAAATGTCGTTACTGAAGTTGCAATTAACATTACCCATGTTGTCATTATCATTACGGGGGTAGTAAAATTTCCTGAACAATTTGATGCGTGGGTTTGACTTAAAGGAACCGGAAATGGGAAAAGCAGACTGGTAAATGTCATTACTGAAGTTGCAATTAACATTTCCAATGTTGTCATTATCATTACGGGGGTAGTACAATTTCCTGAAGAATTTGATGCGTGGGTCTCAGTTAAGGGAACCGCAAATGGGAAAAGCAACCGGTAAATGTCGTTACTCAAGTTGCAATTAACATTACCCATGTTGTCATTATCATTACGGGGGTAGTACAATTTCCTGAAGAATTTGATGCGTGGGTGTCAGTTAAGGGAACCGCAAATGGGAAAAGCAGACTGGTAAATGTCGTTACTGAAGTTGCAATTAACATTACCCATGTTGTCATTATTATTACGGGGGTAGTAAAATTTCCTGAACAATTTGATGCGTGGGATTGACTTAAAGGAACCGGAAATGGGACAATTTCCTAAACATGGGGATGCAAATGGGGAAACCATAGTGGTAAATGTCATTACTATAGTTGCAATTTCCCTTAACAATGTTGTGATTTTCATTACCCAGGTTGTGAAATTCTGACAATTTATACGTGGGGACGAAAATGCAGTTGCAAAAAGGAATAGCGAGGTGGTAACAATCATTAAAAAAGTTGTAATTTTCATTACCAATGTTGTCATTCTAGCGAAAATGGATTCAAAAAAAGTGATTTGGGCTTGAAAGACTTCAGATGCAAATGGCAACAGCGATGTCGTAACTATCATTACAGAGGTTGCAATTCTCAATCCGAAAGTTGTTAATCCTATTACTTGTGTAGTTAACCTGGGTCCAAGTGGATGTAATTTGGGGCACAAATAATCAACTTGTGATTATCATCACGGAAGTCACATGGCATGTTGTAAATTTCATAACTCTTTTACTCAAATTATCCCAAAAAGGATTGCAATTAGGCCAACAACTGGCAGCCACTTAGACTTCAAACTACATAAGACTTCAAATATTAAGACTTCAAACTAACACTCCTTTTACAAATACTATATGCCTAATCTACATAATGTCTCCTCCTATCACAGATGGCGTCTTTTGGTCAGTGTGGTGGCTTGGGTTGATGAAAGCAAGCTTAATGCTTCATCACGTCTTGAATTAAGCTCATGATTCACTAGCCACCACATGAGGTTTCGTCGGAATTCAGCCACTTGTTCATCCGTATAGTGAAGTATCTCACCGGGCTTCCATTTACTCAACCATATTAATACATGAACACCGCAGTCTCGCCTGCACATCAAAACATACCAACGATGTAAAAGAATGAAAATAACACATTGGGCTACTTTGAGACGTAATAATATCAACAACATAAACCACTCACAGATTGTTTTGTTGCGGAACAGGAGCCCAAATGATATCACTCATTTTCTTCTTCCCAGTGGCATTAGGCTTAACTATCTCAATAATGTCATAAAATCTATTCCTCTGCACAATATCATTACGCAATTGTAAATAAAAGGTAAATGAAATGTCAATCATAGAAGATGAGTTGCATTATCCTTACACATTCAGTGACGACGGTCGTCATGTCATCAATAATTACACCCTTCTTCTTGCTCTTCTTCTTACCCTCTAAATTTGGCTTCATTGAGTCCAGCACATAGAAATTCATTGTGCTAGGCTCAAGCACAACACAGAACCAGTGAGCGCCAACAAGTGTGGGTCCAAAGATCAAATCACATTCTCCTATGTTGTAGCCTACATTTTCAGGTAAAAATTGTTTCTTCCGTTTTGTAGCATCCCACAGCTTTGGGTTAGCTGCCATTATTGCCTGAAACATGAACATTTTAGTCATTTATCAATATCAATCGACAAAAAACTAACATCTCAGCAAGCTTACCATAAAATCAGCATAAAAAATGTGCCGCTTCACCTGCCCTTCCTTCTCCATATCAGCCATTAGAGTCTTGCACACAGTTGACATCAGCTGTACGCAAAGAGATTATTGTTTTGATGAACCCAAAATGCAGCATCTACTAAACAATTAAATGACCTCATCACAAATATTCTACTTACCCGGTTACCTATTTTCTCAATTCCGCCAAGTGTCCTTAGCTGATCCCGAGTGATATCTTCATCAGAGATTTTCACCAAAGGCCTAAAAATATGTTGTCAATATCATTATGCATATAGTCAATTACCACAAAATTGTAATGAATATGATTACGTGGGTAGTGGATATGTACATACATGTCACCCTCCTTGCTTGAACACATACGGGAAACTATGTCATAAAACCGGTCCTTGTCATCCATGGGCCTCTTTCGCCTCTTAGTTGGCTTTGTCAAAATCCATGGAGAATTGATAGCGGATTTCATCTCCCTTTGCGATCTCCGGAGTTGACATCCCTTGTCCATGGGGGACAAGGGCAGGGGAGACTCCATAATTTCTTTGTCTGCACCTTCTGCTGCAACACCAATGTCATCACCCCTATCTGAGCCAGTTGCATCATCGTCTCCCTGACCATCTCCCCCGTGGAACTCATCTCTATCATCACCTTCGTCATCAGACTCATGTCCATCATGATCATGGGAGTCTTCATCGCCAAATGCATCATCATCTGGGACGTCAATAGGGTCCTCATCATCTATGGTCACATTATTTTCCTCTATCCTTATCTGCACCTTATCTAGCTCATCTTCCATTGCACTTATAAGCCTCATAGTGCTTAATTCGATCTGAGCCATCAATCGTCCGTGCAACTTCTGTAACTCCTGCAGCAAACAATTTAAAATGAGTAAACACTTTTTTCATGAGATTATTTGCTAATGAGAATGAAAATTAGTAATGAAAGCACATACCGGGTGTAAATGAGCCACACTTCTGCGTTTTCCTTCATCCTTCCCACTTCTATCCATACTTCCCTTGCCCTTATACAGTAAACCCCTCTTGCTTTCCCTCTCCTTCTTTTCCAGCTTCCTTATCCTCTCATCAGTCCAGAATTGAATGGCATTTAGGGACCCTCTCTCAACAGTTTTGGATAGTGGGAAGTGCTCAGCAAAATATAACTACAATAGTAAATCATTAACTTGCCAATTCCACAAATAAAGAAAACAATAACTTAGAAGCATAAGTCAGAAATACATACCAACAGGAGGTAGATGCATCCTCCCACATTGCAGCTTCCTTCATCTTCATCTTCGTCTTTCTTTGCTTTTGTGTACACTTTCACATAATCTCCCATCTCTTTCCACAAGTGCTTCACAATGTACGTGGCCCAATCAAATTGGTGAAATCCCTTCATGGTACAGCACATGACTCTTATTAGCTTGTCACTCACAGTTGTTTGTGAAGTAGGAGTTAAAAAACTCCCAAGTGTGTACAGCATAAACAGGAACTCAAACTCATCTTTCTTCTGCCCAGATTTAATGTCATTGAGTATCTTCGTATAAGGGACTTTACCAAATTCCTCCTTCAACCTCTGGTATGTCTCATCATCATCACATACGTCCATTTTTACCTTCTCCCCTGTGTGGGGTACACCCAACAAGTTTGCAACATCATTTGCTTCTATTTCCTTTATTATCCCTCTTATTAGAAATTGATGGGTAGGCGGATCATATGCTCGGAGAACACATACTATGAGGTCACGAGGGAGTCTCTCACATCCAATGTCAAGTAAATGGCCAAAGCCTAAATTTTGTACCCTCACTTTCAAATCTTCATCATCTTTTATGAAGTCCACTAATGACTTAAATTGCCGAACCGAGCAACGAGTGCTAAAAGCCACTTTTTTCTTCCTCTTCTTCTTCATCCCTTCCTTTCTTGATTGCTTCACCCTATCACTGTATTTCTTCTGCTCCTCTGGTGTCAACTGCTTCCATGCCTTTGATGCCTTTTTCGCTTGTTCAGACATATTCTTAAACTTCTCCCCACCCTTAAGAAATTCTCGTCTAAACAACATGTAGCCATTCTTCACTTCTTCACTTGGCCCTCCTTCTACAACAAGCATAAATAACTAAATCTGGTCAGTTGAACAGCTCAACTTTCTTTGCATTTCAAAAAAGTTGTCATTACCATTTCCAGTGTAGTCATTCACATTATAGGTGTTGTTATTTAGCCACAAAATGAACCTCGACTATTTACTACTCATATAACTAAATTTGCTGATCACGTAATGAATGTTATTGCTTCTTTCTCACTTCACAGAACAGAGCAGAAAATAGAGACTAATGACATAATACACTTTAACAACAAACTAAAAACAATCTAACTTACCAAACCTATATAACTCAACCACTTAATTCCTATTACAACTGCATATTACCGTTTGTCGCAGTCACAGTTACTTCGCCAACCTCCTCCATGACAGCAATGCGATTGATGCTTCTCAGCACTTCAGCGACCTCTACCTCTTCAATCCTCAAACCAGCAGATTAATCTCTACCTCTTCAATCCTCAGACCAACAGATTCAAAAATAAATGAATATGCATTAAAAGTGATTCTTTCTCGATGAAATGTTACAAAATTTGTATCTTCAAGTAACTTATATTATGGAAATTACTACTACACAGTGCCACAGATGACCAAGTAAATTATACCAATACATAAGAAGGCCACAAAGGTTATTCTCACTTGGTACATACTGAAATGAATATGCATGTTCATCCCCAGGTAAATTGCACCGCTAAATGACTGAGGTTATGCCCATTAGGTAGCTATATCTTCAAAACAGAGTTCTACCCACGAAAAGTCACCCCTTTCAATTTATTTTACAATGTTAAATTTGCATAACCAATATGGGGATACAGTTGAACTCATTTTAGTCCCATACACAATGCTAAAAATGTGCAATGCCCATTACATGAACAGACCAAACAAGGGGGCGGAAACAGGAAGCATCCTGGCTCATGTGCGACAGTGGTCTCAATTTATGGGCATCTAAAAAGTAGTGTAGCAATCATAAACACACACGTATATTATGCCTTCCAACATTACAGCAACACAGCAATCAGACAACAACAATCAGAGAGATATCTCGTCAAACATGGACTGAGTTATATGAATCAGAGCAAGCAAGCAACTTCTGTAATTCCGTCACACACAGAAGCACCGACTTTTAATCTAATCTACCTTTACATTCCATTTTAAGCCTTTACCATTGCTTCCCCCTTTACAACCAACATTCACCGTTTTCCCCAAATTAAAACACTCCAATCAGACAAGCACAAGACGGAGACATTTGGGTGGCTTACCGGGGTCCGAACGAATATCGACTTCTTCCTCAACCGGTGACGACCTTACAGGTGCTCTCCCTCGAAATCTCTCTCTCTAGCCACCCCCTCTCCCTTCTGAAGATTGAAGCTTCTCACTGGTTTATTGCTTCTCACTACGACCCACGGAAAAGACGAAGAAGCCAGACGCTATTCACAGTTCCTCAACCATGGCAATGTGAGACTTGCGACAACCATATGCAGTTTCGCCGAGTGCAATGTGAGAGTTCGGAGAACCCTATGGTCTATGCAGTTTCGCCGAGTGGAGAACCGCCAACCAAACTCCAATTCCGTTGCACAATATCCCGCCCTCTGATTCCCGAAAAAATTAAGGGCATTTCAGTCTTTTTGGCGAATTATTCAAATTCCAGATTGATACCCCATACCCATTTTGTCATTTCAGTAATTTACATGCCCATTTTGTCATTTCAGTAATTTACATGCCCATTTTGTCATTTTAGAATTCAACAGTCATTTTCTTGTCATTTTCCCTAATTAATATGCATCTTTCTGATTTCTTGTATTATTAATGATTAATTATTATTTTTAATATTTTAAATAGATAAAAAATTAAAGAGTAAATAGAATAATGACCAATTTTATAGTGAAAATAATATTTATGTTAAAAAAATATGTGAGCCCCATATATACTTAGTGTGCTCCTGAGGCGGTTTTAGAAAGCAAATTTTATCTCTTTAAAGGAAAAAAAAATACATATTGTATCATGCATTTTTTGATTTATCCTCCACTTTTCTTTTAATATTCTTATTCTGTTTCTTCTTATTCAAATCGAAAACTTTCCCTCATCATGTTTTTGTTAAATTTTCTCTTCAAATTTTCTCTCCACATGTAATATGATATGGTAAACGCGTTGTTGGGGTTATTTGAATTTCCCTAATTTCTAGATTCATAGGATATTCTTAATTAAATGCACTGTATAATTAGGAAGGAGGAATGAACATATTCTAACCTTAAAAATATGAAAAAGGTAACACATGTTTACGTTTTAACTCGTCAGCCATGTTTCAAAGATTAGAATTATAGACAGGGCAAGAAATTTAATACTCCAAATCCTTCTTTTACTCGTTTTTCATTGGGAATGCCGAACTCAGGACTTCCGTGTTCCCCGTGTCTTCCATGGGCTTTCCATAGACCAAATATGGAACGTGGCCCAGTTGGCTAACCTCAAAAGTCAAAATAACGACAATTTTGGTACAACTATTTTCAGTCCTTAATTAAGACCTGGTTTCACTCTCAATTTATAATTCAAACGTACATGTTTGATCAAGGTAATCCTTCACTACTAAATATAAAACCTACTTTGGTAATAGATACTCCTCCGGTCCTTAATATAAGACCCATTTAACTAATTTGATTAGATTAAGGAAGTTAGGTAAGTTAGTTAATTATAAGAAATATGACACGTTTTTCCTAAAATACCATAATTATATTTCTTAATACCTCATCTTTCTCTTCTACTTGATTATGGTTGAAAGGGTATCCATAGGGGTAATTTAGAGATAATTGATAAATATGAGAAATGGGTCTTATATTTATGACCAAAACCAACTCACCAATTGGGTCCTATATTAAGGACCGGAGGAGTATTATCTTTTCTAAAATACTTCTCCGGTTCTAAATATAAGACCCACTTTGCAAAGTGGGTCTTATATTTAGAACCGGAGAAGTATTTTAGAAAAGATAACAAAGTGGGTCTTATATTTAGAACCAGAGAAGTATTTTAGAAAAGATAACATCTATTACCTCTGGTCATAATTATAATATCTCATTTGCAGATTATAAACGAGATCTTATAATTAGAACTGGAGGTAGTATTTACTATAAATAATTAGCTTAACTAACTTTCTTAATATCTCCAAATTAGTCAACTGGTTCTTAATATAAGAACTATTAGACTAATTTGAATAGATTAAAGAAGTTTATTGAATTAGTTATTTTTAACAAGCAAGTATTATCTTCTCTAAAATACTTTTACATGTGTATTGATTAGAACTACCATTTGATGAAATCTTTAACATGTACTATAAGAACTACTTTAAAAAAATTAGATAAATATGATTGACAAAATAGATTATGACCTTATATTTAGAATTAAATTGAAAGTCAAAATAGTTCTTATATTAAAGACGCAATAGTATTAAGGGCTAGAGGCAGTACTTGCGAATATACTTTAGCAACTTATCACACAGTCACGAAGCAGAGAACTTAATTTGAATATTCAGATCGAGCAAAAGATATCTCAGAGACCAAATTAAAACTTATGAGCCATCGGTAAGCGTTTTGGTTTCGCAGCGGCAGCATGTTGTGATTATTATTACAACACAGGCCTCCCACTTTGGGTACTGTTCATCTTGGTGATGTGAACCTCCTGAGGAAGAAGATTGTACTTAACTTCATGCACCTCAAATATCTTCTTCAGCTCCAACAAAAGCTCTGTCATCCGATTGTTTCTCTCCCCATAGTTCTGATGGTTGATCGTGTGCTGAACACAAAGACACAGTTTCAGCTTATCCACATTCTCTATCTCTTTCGCTATCACCGCGTGCTTTGGATTCCAGTACTTCGGCTTGCTCTCTATGTACCTGTATATACATATACATACACATACTCATCAAAATCTGATCATATTACTGTGAAAAGAAAGATAAAGATCAGAGAGACATATTCTTACGTTTGAATTGATTTCTTGAGCGAAATGATGGTCTCCATAGGTGTTGAAACGTCAATAACGAAATCAACAGAATCCCACATTTCTGGACTCCTATAGAAATTGCTTATGGGCTTGCTGAGCAAAACTGCGTTGGGGTAGTAGATTTTCTCATTGTCGTATCGAAGAAACACAGTCGTCAAGATATTCATCTCCTCCACAATCATCTGTTGAAGAAGCAGCAATATGGTTAATCAATACAAGAATAATGTTAAATTAATTAAGAAGAAGAAGTGGGCATCTTTGATGAGTTTGGTGAGAATATATGGTGACTTACGTGAACATCGTCAATGACACAGCGATCTCCAATGTCAAAAGGGTGCATGATGAAGACGAAGATGATGGCCTCCAGCACAGTTTTGCAAGTGCCTTGGAAGGCAACCCCAACCAGAACTATTTGTGTGATGAAGAAAAGTATTACTTTGAGGGTAGCCAGCTCCATCACCAAAAGGAACACTATGATCGTTATAACTATCACTATGGAACTTGCCAGTTTGTGAAGCTGTTGAACTGCTGTTTTGGTGTCGTTCAGTGATTGTGCCAGAGTCTTTCTTTCATAGTAAGCTCGAATCTGATTATATATCCATGCAAATTTGTTCATTAATAGTATCTAATATATTAATTGATTAAAGCCAACAAAGTAATAACAAAGGGATCATCATGGAACTGGGGATTCTGCAGTAAGAAACTTACCACCCAATTTCTAAATGAGGACCTGGAGATTTTTCCAGTTTCAAGTGAACCTTCGAAGAGCGGGAATATAGTATGAACCTCAACTCTCTTCAAAAATCTCATGAGATCCTCCTCTTCAATATACCTTCAATAGTATAATTTATGAATCATATGTGTCACTTGTCGTGCCAATCAAAAGTCAGAGATCAGTGCACACAATTTAGCTTATATTATTAATGAATCCTTCCATTTTAGGAGCATACCTAAGAATAAGCCTGAAACCAGGGGAGTGTTTATATCAGCTTTAGGAGTACTTTTACAAAGTTCAAAATGAGTATGTCATAAGAGTTTTGTCTTCACTTGGTCTAAAACGCTTTATTAGGTGCTTTTACTATATACCAAACATGAAACACCCCTATGGTACGGTTCATGCATGCTTCATCTTGTTTTATACATATTACCTCCTGTCTTTAATAAAGGAGTTAAGATAACTAATTTGAGAAGACTAAAAAAATTAGTTAAGTCACTTATTTCTAACAAGTTTATGTTAATTTTTTAAATTATCCTATTTAATTATATATATTAAAATTACCTATTAGTAGAAACTCCTTACAGTTGATAAAACTATTTTAAAAAATATTATAAATTACAAGCAAAAAATGAGTTGAGGTGTAGTATTTAAGATAAAAGCAGTGTTTGCGTAGAAACAAAATCATGAATAATTCTAAAAAATACTTATGACATATAAAGTAAAATGCAGAGAAGTTTATTTTGATTTAAAAAAATACTTTTAAAAAGTGATTTTGGTTTCCAAACACCTCTTAAATCCATCTATCAACTAGCCATTATATTTATTACACAAGGAAGTATGTATATAATAGTGGAGAGAATATTTGAGATGGCACAGTGGCATAGTGGCGGGTGGGGGGCAAGATCGTGGACCAGCTAGACTGAGGGCGACAAGACAGAACGCAACGATGATTACTAGTTTACTAATGTGTGTGCGTACTGCTATGCACGAAAGGGGAGGGAGAGGCTAATGGGGAAATAGAAGATGGATATATAGACGGAAGCCTATCCTGGACGTGCCTGGTGATAGCTACCTGGCTACTTCACTCTTGCATCCACAGCGTCAAACGACATCACGACTGGTTGTCGTTTGGTGCAGAAGCCGCAATGGGGTGAGTTTGATGATGACCATAAGGACCACAGAGCAACTATTTGACGCGATTATATTAGAGGGACCACAGAGCAGCTCTTCAAAGCTGTCTCACAAGGCGGGTCGTTTCATTAAACACCTCTATGTCTGAACCATAATTTTGATCTCGGACCCCGTTTAGAATAATTTATGAGTAATTTTTCAATTGTAATTTACGAATATAAAATAAGTATTGTCTCAACTTACATAAAATGTGTTTATAAATGATTTCAAATGTGATTTTAAATAAGGCCAAAGTGGGTTTGTGGAATGTGATATATTGTCAAGATCTCCGTGAATGAAGCTGGTTCACAAGATTATTCTTTACATCATTCATTCATTGATATATACATATATATATTTATATATATAAATGTATGTTGATTATTAAGTTTTTCCACTTAGTGGCCCTGACGCATGCGTGAGAGGTGCTGAATTTTATCACGTTTTAGTGACACACACACATATTGCTACTATATATATATATATATGAGGATCAGTGGCCCATCTCTAATTACTACTCCCTCCGATTCTTATTATAAATTTTTCAAATGGCTAATATATGGATAACAAACAATTAGTTAAAGTTATTTAAAAATAATAAATATGTTAAAAACACACTTTTCTTTTCAAATATGCTTTTATAATGAATGAGAAAAAAATATGAAAGAGAAGGTGTCAAAAAAATATTAGATGCAAGAAATAATTAAGGGTAACATTAAAAAAATACATTGAATGTTAAGACGAATCAAAATTGAAACTTATAACATGAATTACACCTATTTTCAAGTTTGAAACTTGTAAATATGACGTATGGAGGAAGGGAGTATATATGGCGTGGCATGTTATTAATTTCTTTATACTACCTCCGGTCCTTAATATAAGACCCCAATCCACTTTGTCTCTCATATTTACTCAATTTTTTCCAAGACAATCCTTCTAATAATTATAGTTTTAGCCAATACAGTTGATTAGTAAAGATATTTTAGGAAATATAACACCTATTTATTACAAATAACTAACTTAACTTCTTTTCTTAATCTCTTCAAATTAGTCCACTGGATCTTGTAATTAGGACCGGAGCTAATATATAAATATAAAGCAGTATAATCAAAATTTTATGAAGGAAATCTCATGGATTAGTGGAAGTTCTTATCATGATAGTATATTAACTCTGCAACTATGACTAGACATATCATAGTTTGATGAGATGATTGTGTTAAAAGAAGATAGTACAAAGAAATTAAAAGTTCATCGTTTGAATCTCTAAACTAAATATTATTTCAACGGATCTGATGTCATTCTGTGCATGCAAAAGCGCATCAAAACTTATTATAGCTAATTAATCTGTGAAAAGTGTTTTAAACTGTGGGTATCCCCCTAATTATGCCTCTAATTACCATGCAGAGGTCATACAAAAGCTATCTCTACTGCTTAAGAACTAGTTTCAATAGTTATTATAGTGACGAGTATTATATTATTTATCAAATATCAACAATTCAAATTTAATATGGATATTTGAGATTTAATATTTAATATTTTTGTTTTTGAAAATTTTTTTCTTTTTAATAGATACATAATTCAAAATAAATGTAATTTCTTAACTATAAGTTTTTTGAAAAATAAATTTTTATTTAAAAATTACTAATTTTAAATTTTAAATTTAAACCATTAAAATTGATTTTGAATAATTTAGATTTCATATAAGTATTATTATATTCATCACTGCTGAAATTGGTTCTATATACTTAAGCATCGATCTAATAAATAATTAACATAATAAATTAATAATAATACACGCTACCTACTTGGCACCAGGTTTAGCAACGTTCTTGAAAATCCTCTGGGCACAATTCCTAGCTTCCCACTCGCTGCAGATTTCCGACTCGGCGTTCCCGAAATCGTCGACGGTCCGGGAAATCGTGGACAGCCCTGACGACCTCACGTAGTTGACCAGCCTTTTCACGCTCCACACCGACGCCGTGCTCTCCATACTTAGTTCTCTCAGCTTCTCCATATCTATCTTCCTCGACCCAAACTTCTTCGACTTGTACAAGTTCTTTGCCTCCTTCATCGCCTTGTTCCTTTCCTTCCAGTTCGCCGGCATTGACTTGGACCCCGTCAGATGCTGCGACGTCGTTCCGTCGATCTCCTCCAATGGCGGCCCCGAGAGCGTGTCCAGTATGTAATGATGGAACACGCTCTCTTTCATTCTGTCGAAGTAGGTCGCGACGTGGAACGACGAAGCCAGAAGTTTGACCAGGACGATCTTTACGAGCCAGATTATGGCTCCGAGGAGGACGGCCACCAGAGCCTGGAACACCTTGTTGAGGAACTTGTGGTTTTTTTTCTGGATGTTGTCGAAGACGACGGTCCAGTACGAGAATAACACGAGGCCAAGCCATATGCAGTTTCTGATGCTTTTTCTGAGACCGTAGATGAAGTATAACACTTTTTCTCTGAGCATGAAGTTCCGTTCTATGATGAACACGGAGACAGCCACGAGCCAGCCGGAGACTAACCTTCCACTGAACGTGACCATCCCCATCAAGCACCATTTCCAAATCTCCAAACCCCACAAATGCTTCGTCTTAATGGAAGCAATGGTGATGCTAGAGACCAAGCTGGTTAATATGATGAGGAACAAGGCCCATTCCATCACGCGCTTCCATTGAATCTTCCGTCGACGACGACGTTTGGTTTTCTTGTGTGACCTGGGGCGGCCGTCCTCCCCGACCTCATCTTCTTCTTCATCATCGTCGTCGTCGTCGTCGTCATCCCATTGGTCGTCGGTGGAAGAATACCGGGCGGCGTCGTCATGGGCTTCTTCGGGGACAGTGAAGTTAGCGTAGAGCGGGTGGTTATATTCTTGGATGCGAGATTTGGGTTTGGAAAGCTGAGGCGATTGAGGGTCTTAACTCTAGAAGTCAGCTCTGGCTTGTTGTTGGCGATGATGGTGTCGTTGTTATTGTTGCTGTGGTGAGTTTCCATGGAAGGAGGGCTAGCGTTGAGGTGGTCGATGAAGAGAACGACCTGATCGGACTTTGGTTTATTATCCATGGAAGGATCTCACAGAGAGAGAGAGAGAGATCGGAAAATAGTAATGGAGGTACAGGGGTGGTGAGCAGTCTCTCTGAAACAAGTTAGTCAAGGCATGGCAGTGCATGCAGGCCTATTTGAAGACCGAAGCATCATAACAAAACGAAGAAAACGATCGAAAAGGCATTGACCTCGTGCTCATAATTTGATCACATATGAGCTAGTTAATGAGTTGGTTTTATATAAATATAAATATATTACCTTAATTCATTTTATCTCTTATATTTATCAATTATAATAAAATATTGGATGGTGATTGGAATAATAATAAAAAATTATTTGTTTGGGTGCCACGCCAATTTGTGTTATGGTTATGAGTTGACAAGGAATAGAAAATGGAGGAGCAAGGAAACAATAAAGGGACGTGGGTGGTGCATGGGGTAGATAGAAGAGGAGGGTGAGGGGATGACAGAATGATAGAAGGGGAAGAAGGAGAATGTGAGGAAAGTATTGGAACTTGGAAGACGAAAGCACCCAAAAAGGAGAAATTGGTGCGCACATGGCGTGGGCCCCGTTCCCGCACTCCTGGATTCTCATGTCCCACATTTATATTTTTTTTAAATACAACAATTTCTTTAAAGAAAAATTGCAAGTAATGAATATTTCAGCGGAGAATTTTCCAGCAAATTTAAAAATATCCTTGCTTTTTAACATTAATATCATTTTTATTCTTTATTATTTAATATGGCTAGTATATAATTAAAACATACACTAAATTGACTATATATGACCTCCTTGATCACTGATCAAGTATGGTTTGACCATCCATCATCCAACCCTGAACCAACTGTTTCTTGATTCAATGATCAATGTAGTGAAATTTCTAATATCCTTATCAACGCATCAACGATTGCCCGTATGATTTTTCTTGGGTGTATATTTCATATCATTTCCGCTTTTTAGTGTAAAATTTAATGTTAAAGACCGAAAATAATATTAAACTGTAGGTTAAATCGTTATTAAGAATAAGAGATAATACTACCTCTAGTCTTAATTATAAGACGTCGTTTGTAGTTTACAAATGAGGTCTTATAATTAGGACTCAAGGCAGTATTATAATACTCCTTCGGTCTTAAATATAAGACTCATTTATTATTCTCTCTGGTCTTAAATATAAAACCCATTTTGTAAGGCAACAAAAACCAGCTCCTTGAGGATAATGTATTTATAGACCCAATTACTTCATTTATCACTTAATTTAATTTATTTTTATTCAGTTGCCATTTTTATATTATCAATAAAAATGGATTTTTGTAGTTATAAAAAACAACATTCGATGACAGCAATAAGAAATCGGCAGCAATATACATTACAAAATAAATCTTATATTTAGAACTAGAGGACAGTGAATATTGACATGATTTGCAATTATTTCATTGGAGGACAAGTTGTGGTTTGCCAAAACAGGAGGAAGAGCACTATAAGAGAGAACAAGTGGCTCATCATCATCATCATCATCATCATCTTATGTCCTTTCATTTCTCCCTCACACGCACTCATCAGATTTGAAGCCTTCCCATCCTTTTCATTCTCATTCCACAAGCGGACGAATTCCTCTCCTTTTCTGCTTTTTCCCGTGTGCAATTCCCCTTTCCCCTTTCTACTTCGTTTATATTTTTTTTCTTCCCCTCGGACGATTAAAAATTTAGATGAGTTAGATTCATCTCAACAAGCCAATATATTCAAAGAATAATTTCAAGTTACAAAGATACAAAGACTACGAAAGAGGCGTTCACTACGTATAAGTATATGGCTCGATGCATTGGTGCGGTCAGTGGGGTCCCTTAATTTTTTTTAAAAAAAATGATTAAAAATGGTTGAAAATTACCAAATGTTATATAAGAAATTTTAACAAAAATTTATTATTATTTGTAAATTTAATATTATCAACATCAAATAAAGTATTAGTATCAAAATTGATTTTAGATTGAGTAATTTTTAACTTTATTTTTTTTGTTATTTTTCCTAAATTTTTTTTGGGATACCCCACATGTGTAGCCCTGCACAACCGAAAGTGCTACGTGTTAAGGATTATCTCACTCTTATACCCAATAAGGCACGGTATAGGTACGGGCCTTATCGTTATTGGGAGACCCAGCACATTGTGAGGTACGTTCCCGGGGAGCAAGCACCTCCATCTGGCACTTGTATTTGAAAATCCCCCACGTCTAACTCGTGTCGCAAGACCAATGTACCAGAGAAAAATTATATGTAATAATTACTACCGATAATTTTTAATATAAAAATTAATTGATTGATTTAAATATATTAAAAAATAGTTAAGTTAGTTATTATAATAAATAGTTATATCTTTAAAACCACTTCTATTATAAGACTCTTCTGGGTAAAAATAAATAAATATGAGAGACAAAATGGATTGAGATCTTATATTTAAAATAAAAATAAAAATCAAATAAGTTTTTATATTAAACATAGGATATAATAAATACTCCCTCTCTGGACTTATATATTTCATTATTCACATAATTAGTTTCGCTCGTATTGGACTTAGGTCCTAATCTACTAAGTATAAGTTAACACGTTTAAATTAAAAAAATAAATATTCACAACATATATAGATGCCGGATTGAGAACCATAAAATGGAACACTTGCCTGATTTTATATGATAGAAATATTCACAAGGACGTTGAATTGTATGGAAAGAATTTGTATTGAAACACAGTAACATTGTTGTTTTTGAGGGATACACTTGAGGAAGCAGCAACAGCATTCCCGGGGAATTTCACTGACAAAGCCCAATTTTTATATATTTTATCCCACATTAATTCAGGATTTAAATGATAATTTTGAGCTTAATTAGACTTTTTATGCATTATTGAATTAATTGGTTGATTTTTGGATTTTGCATAAAAATTGAGATTTTGGATTAAAAATATAAATATTTTGTACTTTCCTATTTTTGACTTGGAATTAATTTTTCCTATTTCTTTGAAAACAAGTCTCATATTTTTAGAAAGTTTTGCACTTTCTTGCCTAATTCTTGTGCAGATTTAATATTTAATTTTTAATTATATTTGGATATAATCTACATTAATGGATGCACTCAAATTCTTGTAGGTCAAGAAAGGGGCACATAGGAAATCCAATGGTGCAAGATTGTTTCTTGGAATCTAAGCACAATCTAATGGCTAATATCAAGTGGGTCAATTAATTACTAATGGGCTTGAGTTTTGGATTCAGAAAAATTTTCTTTTCTCCCATTAGAATAATTTCTTTATTTGAGAGGACAATTCAACGCCTAGGACCCCTCAATCATCCACCGTCATATTATTTTTATCCTTCTCCATTGAACGCAGGAAAAAGGAGACTTGAACGTCAAATCCTCCTCCTTCACCACTACTTCTCTAGTCTCACGGCCTCTCATAATTCCTTGATTCCATTCCATACCGCAACATCCACTCTCATCAATTGCTCCACGCGTGCTTCACCAACTTGAATCATCCACCGTGCGTCACATGCCCGTAAATTGCACCAAAGAGCTTGGAGGAGGAGACAATTTGATGGAAGCTTAAGCTTACAGGCAGGCAACTTGAAAGGAGCATGAAGGAGACTTGAGCCTTGGGCTAGCATTTGAAGACCACAAAGGAGTGATGTTCCATTTATCTTTTTAATTCAAGGACTTAATTTATTTAGTTTTAAATAATTTTAAGTTGTATTTTGTGAGACAATTTAGTTCTAGATTGTCATCTTTATGCTTGGATTGGATTGATATTTGGATTTTATTTGTGTTGAGACACTTGTTGGAATTTATATTTAGAACCCTTGCATTGTTAATTGAATTTATAATTGAGTTTTCATTATGAGTTTAATTATCAATGTGGTTTGAATTGCAAAATTTGGGTTCTTTTGCCTCTTAATTGTTTAATTAAGTTGGTTAATTGTCTAATTGTTTAATTGGATAATTTCAAACATAATTTCCAAAATTAATTGAGTTAATTTTCATTGGTTTTAATAAGCTTAATCAACCAACCTTATATTGTTATGAGTTCTCTAATAGTTTAAGGGCTTTTGAAATTGAGGGTTCCCTTTGTTTCAAGTAGGTAATTAAGTTTATTAATTCCACACTCTTATCACTTCCCTTTGATCTAATTAACTGATTAAGGTTATGAAAGTTAAATCCATGCGAATCCTGAGTTGTCCCCTCTACCGTACCTGAAGAGAAATCTCTGAATTTTTACTTCTTAATTTTCTTTGCTTCTGATTAATTTTCTTTATTCATTATTTTTATTTTCCTCCAAAAACCCCCAAAAATTGCATTGCATTCATTTAGTTTAATTTAATTTTCATACATATTTTAGGGCATTTGCATCTTGCATTTAGAATTAGAATTTTGCATTTTAGTTTAGGTCCAATTTATTTTATTTTTTATCACCTAAATTTTTACTTAAAGAAACGCATAACTTGCTCTTTGGAAGTAATGACCTAGATCGACCCTAAACTACAAATTAATTGAGACCTAGTTTAATTAAGTGCTTTAACGACAAAAAGCATCATCATCCACCTTCATATCACAGAGTACAAGAGAAGAAAATGCCAAGAGAAGAAGGAGAAAAACAGATAAAAGGAAGACTTATAACCAATACTTTGTTGGCCTATAAAGAATAATAATAATAATAATACTATGAATAAAATACATCTATACTAGAATAAATCTCACTATAACTTTAACCAAAATCAGAATTAGTTATTTGGCTTGTCAATTCTTCCATTGGTAAACTTGTTACCAGATTCATTCCTTGCTGTCCTTTTTAAAATGAATCATCTGTTTGGTTGCTGGTTGAAGATCTGAGTTGAGGGGTCGTCGTCTTCAGGCACTGGAAGATGAGTACCAGAGCTTTTTCTGGCAGATCAAGATCTTCTCAGTCTCAATGTCGTATTCTGTGTTTTCTTGACGGCACTCCCATCGTATCCCTCTCCCATCGTATTCCCTCGGCCATTGTCGCAATAGCATCCACAAAGTAAGTTGATTCTCGGATGATCGCATACCCTTTAGGTCGCAGGATCCTGTCCATCTCCAACATCACGTACTTCATCTCACATCTGCAATCAATTTTGTTGTTCTCTATCATGGACAAGGAGGGATTTAATGGTGTTTAAGAAGAAAGAGATGATATGAAAAAGTCACCTGTGGCTTTCAGCAGTGAAGAGTCCATCCAGATGAAGAAGGTCATATGTACGAGGATATGTCGAAAATGCCTCACACCTACAACAAAAGACACAACACTCGAATTTATAAACATAATTCTGAGAAATAATTGAATAAACTGAGAAACCATTTGAAGATTACCAGTCATGGAAGGTCCCGATCAGCCCTCGATCAAAAACGACAGGGAGGGTGTTCGTAGCATACGAGGAAACCACATTCATAACCCACACAGGATCAGCAATCAAAGCCGCCGCGAAACCTCCGAACACTGTGTTCATATCCATCACATTCCTTATCTGGTCGGTGCCGAGCTCCGGCATCAACTTCTTGTAATGATGAACCCTCTTCTTCACTTACTATCATCTGCGAGAACATCAGACCCGCTGGGCATCTGTGCGGTGCCACGTGCAAAGGCCACTTGGAAACCTTGTTCAGACTCAGAACTTGGGGTTTGACGAAGAGGAGTGTACCAGGCGGAGTCAGGTTCGAGACCGTCGTCGCATTTTGGTGGGTAGGATTCTGGGCCAATATTGTCGTAACATTTGTTGTCAGGTGATTTCTGCCACACTGCTATGTCTTCCTTCTTGTTGTACAGCTTGAAACACAAGGATGTGAGCAGTTCTTGAAGCTTGTTGTAGTCTGATCTTTGCTCTTCCACCGTCGTGTTCCATCCCCTCCACCTTCTCTCGTAGTTCACCGGCGGACCAGACAGTACCCAGAACCCTCCGGGGCGCAGAATACGATGAATCTCAAACAGATAAATCCCCCTGCATACATATGTCACAAGACTCTCATTATTTTTTTGAATTAAAGTGGCAGACACTGAAGGTTTTGTGAGTTTTCATGTCACTAAATTACAAAATCATTGGCACAACACGGTCATGTTCAGATGAAGATTCTAGGAGATGTGAGAATTACCAAATTCGGTCCAAGGGATGAGGCATCTTGAGCAGTGAGCCATGTCGAAGGAATTAGAAGGGAAAGGAAGTCTCTGTGTGGAAAGGACGCCAAGAATTGCAGGGATGCCACGTTCAAGAGCGAACTGAACTTGAGCTTCATGGTTATCTCTTGGGGCCAGAGAAACTGTGAGAACCCCACGATCCAACAAGTCACCACCCCAGCTAGCAACCTTGGACACAAAACAGAGTTCCCAGGATTTAATTAATATAAACATGTCCTATGTTTAATTATGTCAGTCTAACGGTTCAAATCTGCTATTGAAATTATCAGGTAATGAAACTCCTCACCCCACATCCAGTGTCAATGGCAGTTCGGATAGTCCCATCTTTCATTCCTGGGATCAGATCTCTCATTAAATCAACATATTCCCCAACACCATTGGGAAACATAGTACCTCCACCAGGAAACATGAATTTCTCTCCTTCCTTTTTTAACCAATGTTGATTCGATTTCTGCTTGTTTATCCAATCATACGGCACGTTCCTGAAATTTGTCCAATGTCACAACTAATAAATTTTCTGAACCCGCCATAAGGTGGGCTCCAAGAAATTGGCAAAATTTAGAATTCGAATATGTGACAGTGCACCTAGCCACATATCACACACATCACTTCAGTTAGGCCAACTCACTTCAGTTAGGCCAATTAACTAACTAACTCCTCCAGATTAAATAATCAATCCAGATTTGTCATGTTAACTAACTCAGGAAGCACATAATAAATATACCTGTACCAACATTCATCTCTGCTCTTTGGCCATCTGATTGGGGGCTTATATCCATCAGGAGGAGGAACTAAGCATTCTTTCCTCTCATATTTTGGAGGACAATGGCGTTCCAACAAGGTTAGCCTATAGGTACCATACTTCCTCCATCTCTGCAAAAACCAAGCAAGCTTACTTTTTTAATCATCATCAAGGAGGCCACTTTCTTCTCTGTAAATGTTACTTAATGAACGAGAGAGAGAGAGAGAGAGAGAGAGGTTAAATGATATAAGGATACCTTTGGATCTGTGCATGGAGTGTAGTCTTGATTGTCAATGCTGCATTCTGGGAAGATGATGGGTTTGATTTGCAGAGGAGCAACTGAGGATTCTTTTGGAGAATTCCTCATTGCCTTCTGAATGTTGCTGGTGATGACGTTGTCTTTATTGGAACAATAGAATCCACCCAGGTAGAAGCTAAGTCCACACAGCAAAAGCAAGATTGCCGTAGGGACAACCTTGGACTTCTTGTCTGGGAGGTTGATCGGTTTTCCATCTTTATGCTTCATCTGCGGATATGGGGTGTATTCAGTTTCCGGGAAATTTTGCAGAAAAAAGATAGAACAAGACCACTATCTGTTTTTATAAATCAATACCCAGAAAGAACAAGAGACAAATAACGTTGGTTAATGTGAAAACAAAACTTGCTTGTATCAAGTAGATCAATGAAACAAGATGCAAAATCCCGTGACAGACACACTTGGGGGGAATTCAGAGTGAGTAAAGAGAAGAAAGAGAGAATGACGGTTAAGTTCCAGCTGGTAGGTACTACTTGAAGACGTGGACCATTAAAACGACACGGGTAAGCTGTAAATGTGAAATATGGTACCACCGACACTATGTCACATTGTCTTTATGGCTGTCACATGCCATTGGCTATAAAGCCCATAAGAGTCGAACTGCTTCATCATCCCTCGAAAAAGTCAAAAAAAAGTCACAAAGCAAACGCCAGATCTCACAGCCCCACACCATTATGCCGTTGAAGATATAGAAAAATGGAATTTTACAAGTGAATTGGCATCACGTTGCTTAATAATTTCTTGACAGATACGGAAAGATTTAATCACCCACTTATGTTCTTGCCGATTAACTTTTCCCCCTTACGAACAATCGATCATTTGCTGTATGATATGCAAAAAGCAGAGCTTTTCGCATTCAAGTTTCTCTGATTCAGAAATAAACAAACACGTGTTCTTTAACAAAAACAACGGCTTCCATTGTTCCAATACCATTGAAATAATTGAAGTGAGTATATGAAAATGGAAAAGATGAAAGCTCGGAGTGTAACTTCTAACGAACGTCCCACGCTCACCGGAGCTCACGGCAGCTAAACATAGCATATTTGAAAAACAGAAAAAACAGAGAACCCGGAAACAGGAATCAGATCTGTGATGCAAATTGGAAAAGAGAGAAAATGGAAGCAGCAACGAGCATAATCAGATCTGGGTTATGACAGACAAAGAAGATGAAAGAGAAAAAAATCAAGTAGGAAGCCAAAATCAAGAGAAGTAGGGGACGAGAATGCGTACCTTTAAATGCGACAGAGTAGTTCCTCTTTCTCACTCTGTTTTCGAAATGTTAAGAGAGTAATGGCGAAGCCTGAAATAATGGCGAGCGACTCAGAGAGGAGGAAAGGAACAAGAGGCAAAATCCTAGATGAAATGGAACATGGGGCTTGCTCCGTGGGAGAGAGATGGGTGTGAGACTAATCTTAGTCGATGATTATATATAATGAAAAATATCGCGCCCTGTCGTCCTCTGTTCATGTTTCGTCTTCCGTTAACGCAATCTGTTCCAATAATGAAGAAAGAGAAGGAAATGACAAGGGAAAAAACAAAAGAAAAGCACGGTAAAAGTCTGAAACTTTTTATTGGGTTTCCTCAGTTCTCACTGATTTCCTAGTTCTATTCTATGCGTTTCCCCTTGGGGTAAATGATCATGATATACTCCTCCGGTCTTAATTATAAGACCCAATTGATTTATTTGAGGATATTAAGGAAGTAAGTTAAGTTAGTTATTTATAATAAATAAGTGTTGTTATTCCTAAAATATCCTTGCTAATTAAGTATATTGGCTAAAACTTCATTATTAGAAGGATTATCTTGGAAAAAAATGCATAAATATAAGAGAGAAAATGGATTGGGTCTTATAATTAGGACCAAATAAAAAATCAAATGGGTCTTATAATAAGGACCGGAGGAGTATATATATATATATATATATAATACTTCCTAGGCTTTATTTATTACGCTCAAATTTATATATTTTGAAATTAAATATTCTCAATTTAAAAAAATAATGGTAAAAAAAATTACATTTTAAAATATTTTACATAACTGATAAACAGACTACTTATAATTAAAAATAGAAATATAATTATAGTGATGCTTTTTGTTATAAAAAGTGACATCATGATATATATATTTTAAATTTAATTGAATTGAATGCTGGAGAGAGTAAATTTTATTGGCTTTAAACCAAAAAATTAAAAAATTAAAAAAGTCACTTTGATGCCAACCCGGCCAAATTAGTTTAATCACCGACAGAGAATTTGCCGCGTGGGCACTGTTTGGGTGGATGAAGTCCTAAATTTCATTGATTTACCCACTAATCATTTTTAGGAGGCAAAATTAAAATATATAAATGTTTGACATATGTCATGTTGTCAAGCACTGGCTTGTTAAGTTTTGTTTGGATATTGTTAAGCTCTATCTATTAAAAACCTAAGCTAGATAGGCTTGTCGTAATAAAATAATGTATGAGAATTTTTACATTTTATATTAGTAAATGATAATATAAAATGAATTAGAAACATCATCCAAAAATTATATATAATACGAATAATACGTAAATTACCTGTAAAAAATATTACCTACTGTAATTGCTGAATAATGACAGGAATTTTGGGGACCGACAACGTATGGAAGGAAATTGACTGCGGCGGCGACATGAGAGGATAGTGATAGGGATTGCCATATATATATATATATATATATATATATATATATATATATTGTATTGTTTGAAAACCAATATTAGAACAAATGAAGAAAAAATGAAAGTTATTTTATTAAGTGATTTTAACTGAGAACTACGACATTGGCAACAGAGAAGTTCGAAGAACAGAATGAGAACACGAAAAGAAAAATATTACTAAAAAAAAAGAGAAATGAGATGAAACACAATGAAAAGAGAAGTGTCTATCATTTTGATTTTATTTAGAACATTAAATGCGCTATAAATAAAATTAAACCAAATGCATAAAAAATAGTCTAAAGTATATTTTTAGTCTTTAACTTTACACAATGTTTTATTTTGATTTTTAACTTTAAAAAAGTAAACTTTTAGTCTCTATTCTAAAACTTTTAAACAAAGTGATAATATTGAGTTCTTAAATGCTGATAAAATATTACTAAATACTAACATATTAAGTTTAATATTCAAAACAATCATGATTGTTATAAAAAATTATCACTTAAGATTAATAATTTTGAGATTAAATGACTAAAAATATATTTTTGTAAAGTTAAGGAACCAAATTGAAACATTACGTAAAGTTAAAAAGACTAAATGTATACTTTAGCTTAAAAAAATAACATCAATATGTTACAATGCATCATGAATAAGATTTAGTCCTAACTCCTAAATACACTTAGAAAGTAAAATCAAGATATTGAATGTTGTTTTACCAACATCATATGAAGAACCCATTGCTAGGAAAATAGGGATGATTTGATCATCCATTTTGTATTATCTGTATAGACTCTTTTAATTCTAAATATTAGATATATTTTATTATGTAATTTATACTATAAAAAAATTTTATATTTATGACCGGAGGAATATAATGTTTGACTTTCTTGCAAAAAAACAAAAGTTCGACATTGGCCCCTCATAACGTGCTTAATTAATGATCACGCTTTGCTCAAAATATTCTTTCATTCATGTATCCATATGCATTGATTTTCTTTATGGACTCCGATGAGACCCATTGTTTATTTGTTTCCCTATATCAATAATTTTATCTTAACAAACCTCAGTAATTTTTTCAATCAGCTTGTTGGAAAAAAAGATAAAAACAACTTTTTCAATCAGCCACAAGTTCAACAAATTAAATCCAATTTTAATATAGTCTAGTATTTAAACTTATAGATTTTTGCCAAAAAAAATGCTTATAAAATTTTAAAATCCCAAATCAGGAATAATTACAAAATTGTGTTGTCATTTACTTTTCAAATGTTGTCAATTGTTATTAAAGTGTAATAAAAAAAATTGATTTAGAATTTTAAAATTCAAAGATAATTTTTTGGGATTCTCCAAAAATAATTATAGCTTATAAATGCTGATTAACGAAGAAGTCGATCTCTTTTTTTTTTTTTTGACAGGAATCGACTATTATGTGAATGCGTTGGATGGATTAAGAAATATGGGAATAAATCATCAAAAACTTTAAACTAAGTAACAAATAATTTTTTAAAAAAAACAAGAAAAAGAAAAGGGATCGTCATTGACTTTGTCATTGTGGTGATTGTTAAAGAAGCACGTCGTCGTTCATCTGTTGAAAGTGAGCCCAGCACTGGCTCACTAGTAGTGGTACTGAACCACCAAACGTATTTTAAGAAATTTTTAAATAATATTGTGCTGAAAAAATTCAAATTTTAGCATAAGTAACTAAATTTATAGGATTACTGTATCACCAAGGAACTTTTTTTTTTTTTGAGACGGTAAATAAGTTGGCAATCAAGAATGAATTGAAATATCCTGTCAACATAATATGTCAAAAGGTGTATGTTTTCCGAACACATTCTAGACATAAATAACTAAACTGTATTGATAAAAATGTTAGTTAAAATTAATTAAAAATAATAAATATGTAAAAATATATATTTTATTTTTTAAAAATACTTCTATTTATGGATCGAAAGAGAGCGAGTAAAAGAGAGAATTAGTAAATGAAAATAAAAGAGTTAGATAATTAATGTAATAATATAGGAACATATAAGTAATAGGAGGGAAAAAGAAAAAATTTGTTAAAATTTCAAAATTGTTAAACGTATTTTTTAAATAGGATCATATATGTTCTAACAATTTTTTTTTATATATATATATAGGATGAGAGGAAGTAGTAAAATAGGAGAAAATAGGAATTAATTAAATTTTAATCCTAATGTTTATAGGATCCACCAACACACCCCATATGGGTATGGTTCCTCACTTTAATGCTTTTGCAAGTTTATTACAAATGCTATGAATGAATGCATTTAATTATTTGCGAGGTTACTGAATTTAGAATATCAATCTTTTTTGGGAATCAGAAAGCGTGTGAACAGAATACCCCCAATAATCAGGGCATTAAGGCACTCAAACTTTAGGTTGTTTGGCATTTATTTTTGGGATCTTTAGTTGGTGGACCTTGTTCCCATTTGAATGCTCCCATTGGTTTTTGGAGCATTAACCACTTTTCTTTCATTTTCTTTCTTTCTTTCTACTCTCTTGATTCATAATACAAGATTACAAGTCATTTTAATGAATTCATTCATATAAAAAAATAAGTTAATTCATTAAATCTATTTCAAAAAATGATAGTTACTTATCAAATGACCTATATTTTAAACCAAATTATTTTTTTAAAAGTGACTTACTCGTATATTATGAAGGAAAGGGAGTATTTTGAGTTAAGTAAAATCCAACATTTTAAAGCATTTTTGCAATATCATGAACTAACTTTTAGGATATTTCGCGTCTTAAAATTGTTTTTCAGTCTCCTAGTATTCTAAAGTAATTTTTTATACCTCTAATCCCTAAAATATTTCTGTACATATCACGCTCTCCAAAATATCGTCTTACAACTGGAAACAAGGGAAATAATAAAATGCTCTTCAATAATTAAGTTGTTGTATTAATGATTTATAATTAATATGAAAGTGTAGTGATTAAGGAGTGTTTGAGTAATTTGGGAAGAGTAGAATGAGTGTATAAATCTCAAGTTGAAGCAGGACTACCCCATTAAGCACGTGGATTAGTGCCTAACTCTGTCTCTAGAGAAGAAGAAATTGGGCATTAGGTATTTAGAACTCAGAAACCGGCCTAAGGGGTAGATATGGGCGCATCTTGTCTTGGCCAACCCAAAATAACAAATGTGGATGCGCCAAACAGGTCGTAATATTTTATTAAGGTCGATGATATAGCAGGAATGATGTACGGAACATGGAGAAGCTAAAGTCCTATGACGTGTTATTTATTTAGGCTTTTTTTTTTTTTTTACCAGCAATGTGTTATTTATTTAGTTAGATTCAATTATAATTCGTTTATGTTATTTTATTTTTTTAATTTAATGAACATACACTGAGCAGAGTGTGAAGCACCAGCACGTGCGGCCCATCTTCACACCACAAATCTCCCAAACTTTTCGTTTTTTTTTTTAATTTGTGTAATATATATGTATATATATATATAAAGTGTTATTTATTGCTCGCTTGGCGTTTTGGGCGCCTCAGGATAAAATATCCGCAATAAAAGCTGGAGAGAAAAAATAATTGAAAAAAAGGAAAGGGAGTGGAAATTATGAGAGGTGGGGTATGATGGAGGGGCTGTCTCCAAACGTGAAATTGGAATCTTCACTGCACACAGCAAATCTCACCAACACGGAAGGCGGCGGTGCATGCCTCAAACCCCAACTTTCTTCTTTCAACTTTGGAATGGTAATTATAACTTTTAAAAATAATTTTTTAATAATAATTTACAGTATACGAAATAAATATGTGAAAAAAATTTTTCCCATCAGCTCATGTGAATGTACTTATGATTAGCAACTTCAAATAATAATTAAATTTTTTTATACTAATGTATTACTCACCAATTGTTTGGATTAAACCTTCAAAAAAAATACTTTTCAATAGTAATATTAATTTATTGTATTATTAAAAAATTATATAATTATGATATTAATTGAAGTATGCCTACACCTCCCCAGTTGGCCATGTAAAGTGTCACTACTATATTTATAATGCCGGGAGAGGGGCGGTGCCTGCATCCATGCCTGATTCCAGAGAAATTAAGGTGGGTTCAGTGACCCAAAAAAATAGTAAAATAAGAGGAAGGCAGGAATCAAAGCCTGGCCATGTGACCAAACATGTATTACTAATTAAGGAATGATTTTTTCCTGCTCTTCTTCAGTCATGTATATGTAATGTTTCATTTTTCTTATTAATATCATTTGATCTTTTATCCAAAAAAAAAAAAGGAATGATTTTTAAACCCTCATTTCATTCCTAGCCACCAACTTCCTTCCACTTCAACCGAACATTATCAACATACCCGCACCCTGCACGTTCCAGTTAAAGCCTAAAGGCTTCTATTTTCTGGATTCAGTTAAAACTTTATGATGCAGTAAAAGCTGCTATTCCTTGTAAGAACTTGGTATTAAACTCAGGCTCCGATGCTTTTCTGCGTGAGAAGCAGTAAGCCGGAACAACTGTTCGTATTACAGACACACAATTGATGCTTTTATTATTATTATTCTTAGAATTTCATATTATGACCTCTGGTCATCAATTACACATTCATACATGAATGGATCTCAGTGTGGTCAATAACAGATACTGGCTGCTGAAGTTGGACGACCCTCCTTCATAGAAACCGAGTCCACACCCATCCCACCTGCACCGCAGTGACCATTCTTAAAGTCATCATGCTTGCTTGGATTAAAGCCTGAAATGGTACTCGCTGGCTCAGTGACCACTTTTCCCCTCTCAGATATAGTTTTGAGTCGGATGCGTTCAGCTCTAGAGCCAAGAACCTGGCCTAAGATGGAAGCTGCTATTGTCAAAGCCATTGCTGATTTAGGCATCAACACTGATTTCCGAAGCATGGCAATAAAGGGAACAGCTGCATGCACTGCTGCGAACCATGATAGCGAGAACTTCTCGGTGTGTTCCTTCCATGCACCTAAGGGAACGTTAACTGCCATTCCCAAGGCTGCAATTGCAAGCATTTTTGCAGGAAGAGGCTGTGGACGCAAGTTTTTCACAAACGCTGTGCGTGCAAGGGCCGCTCTTGCAGCAACAACTGCAGGTGGGCATCTAAGCTTCATTCCAGGTGGTGGCCGAAGAGCTGAAGCAACAAGGGGTAGAACATGGCTCACAGCTCTATAAGACTTGGCAATAGGACAGTTCCCTGTTTCCAACCATTCATTTCCAAGTGCCTCGTGCTTGGATAAATCTCCTTTCTGATAGAAAGCTCAAAAGGAGAACAAAGAAGAAATACAAGTCACATCTCCAACATTTTTTTCTACAGTAGTTGAAACTTGATGAGCTAGTGCGCTAAATTTTATCAAGCACATAGAATTGTAATAACCTTGCCCTTGGAGCCTAAACCTAATAGCAGAATTATCGCTAATTTTTGGCAACATTATCGCATGAAGCAAAAAATCCAAAGACGGAAAGTGTAGGTTTTTCTTTCACGTGATCATATTAATTCATGCCCAACATTGGATAGTCTCCAGGCCACATCATTAAATAGTTAAATGCTTCCTACCAGCACAAAACTCATGTTAAAATGCCCAACAACAATGTTTACCTGGGATGAAGGTTCTCTTTTGTTTGACGGTTCAGTCTTCTTTTGCTTCTTCCATTTCTCAGAGAAATCACCAAAACCGAACATGCCACCAGGCCCAAAGGATGACAGGCTTATGGTGGCAAATTTTGCAGCCAAAGGGTTGAAAACAGGCTGAGGCTCAAGTTCTCTACAATCATTGTGTAAGTCAGATTTTTCAGATAGGGGGATAATTCCATCTTTCCCATGGAAGAGCTTAAATGCCATGTCAAAATTAGGACCATCTTCAAATATAGGACCCTTGGCTCCGAGCACCTGAATATTTAGAATTAATTAAGGCACTCGATTAAAATGCTGAACCATATTGAATTTCAACATTCAGATAGAAGTTTCACAGAAAGTGCACAGAAAACTTACAGGAACGTTAATCCTTGATGAAGAAAAGAAGAAGTTAGTAGGTTTGTTGATGTTTCTCAGAAAGGGGCACCTTTGGATGTCTTTCACATCAAAGGGGCACTCAGATACATCTTCATTCATTCCCTTTAATAAATCCATTGTCTGCTGTTATCAAAGAAACTCCTTCTAAAAACAAAGAAAAAATAAACAAAAGTGAGAAAGTATGTACTAGTAAAACAATCCCCGAGTGAATTTCTGGATTACAAATCAAAAGGGTCAACATCTCGATCAGCAATTGGCACAGAAAATTTCACACTCATCTTTTCTAGTGCAAAGTATCAATAGCTCCCAGTTCTAGTAAACTAAATGAAGAAGGAGAACCAGCACCTAAGCCTTCAGTAGAAGTTAGGATGTTATTGGCGAGAAAGTTATTAAAAATTTAACATCATGAATTGATCAGTAAGGTTTAAATAACGCACGACTACAGGTCTACAACATCAAAAAGCATTTAGAACAAGGGAATTCAGCAAATAGACCGTTCATGAGTTTAAAACACAGTCCAATTATTGAACACCATGAAAATAATTGATGTTCAAAGAAGCCAGCGAAAACTCTAGGAACCTAGACCGCACGAGGCCAGAAAGATAAATCCACACGAACCCTAATAAGCTGATTTGTCCATCTTCAACGAATCGAAAACCAATGAATTGAATCAAGCCGAGAAAGTGATCAATACTGAAATTAGGAAAAGCGAAGGAGTCTGGAGAGGGAGAACATACCGAAGTTATTGTCGCCGGACGGCAATTGACGACCCCGAAAGCTGGAAGGACGTGTGGCCACCACAGACAAGGGAGTACGACGACAGAGGATGTTGCACGTGTTTTTTTCCTTGCTTAAAACCGGTGGAAACTCGAGACGGGGCCCTGCGGCGGAGAGAACTTTGCATTAACTGCCTTTAAAATTTAAAATTTTTTTCAAACTAATACATAAATTAACCGTACCCAATTTTAATTAAGAGCAATTTCAATACATATAATTAACTAAAATATTTTAATAAAAATAATACTCCTCCGGTCCTAATTATAAGACCCAATTGACTTATTTGAGGAGATTAAGGAAGTAAGTTAAGTTGGTTATTTATAATAAATAAGTGTTGTATTCCTAAAATATCCTTGCTAATTAAGTATATTGGCTAAAACTATCATTATTAGAAGGATTATCTTGGAAAAAAATGCATAATATAAGAGACAAAATGGATTGGGGTCTTATAATTAGGATCAAATGAAAAGTCAAATGGAGTCTTATTGGGAGAAGTACTTAAAAATAACTAATTGAACTAATTTTTAAATATCTTTGAATTACGGTACGTTTGACCTTGGAGTTCAAGCCTTCAATCCATTAGAAACCTCATCCCAATAAGATCCATCTATGCAAAATTGCGAATGATGTAAAGGCATATGATTTGTATGAAAATTGCTAAGAACGCATTTGAATGGATGGATGAACCACCACATAATTTATTTTCTTACTGGAATCTATTAATAGAGACTTCTTTTGTAATCTACATCACTTTCCCCCCCCCTCCCCTCTATGCGTTAATGGCAGTATATTTGTAAGAGAATCCAAAATTAATTTCCTCAAGTCATTCTTTGTTTTAGGACCTGTTTGTCCAAAATTAAGAAAAATTTATCACTTTTTAATCCTTAATATAAGATCTAATTAACTAATTTGATTAGATTAAGAAAATTAGACAAATTACTCAATTATAAAAAGTATGACATATTTTTTTAAAATACTATAATCATTTTCCTTAATATCCTCTCTCTTTTCTACTTGATCATGATTAAAAAAATATCCCTAAAAATGATTTTAAAAAATTAATAAATATAAAAAATAAGTTTTAATATCTAGAATCAAAATCAACTCAATAATTAAATTCTATATTAAAGACTGAAGGAATATTAATTAAACTAAATGAGAAAATTGTTGAGAAATCCTTAAACTAAACATGAGGATTTTGATTTTGTTGGGAGTTGTTAAGTTAGTGAACATAAACCTGCTAGATATATTACAAAATTGTCATAGGGAGGCTTGTAACATGCTCACAGAAATTTCTCTCCGAGCGCATGACTCAAGCTTGAAGTTACATGCGTAACAAAATCCAACTCGATATAAAGATGCCAACCAATGCTTCATAAACTAACTATACAAAAGACCCCAAACAAAGCAAGCCGCTCACTGTTCAACAGCATCTTGTGGAAAGCGGAATCCCTCAGTTCTGAAGCATAACGCCATGAAAGTAGGTTCTCAAAACTGAGCTGTACAGATCACCCATCCCCAAAGAACCCGTCAACGAATCAATGACAGAATCCAACATGATGTTACAAGAGCATCTCTCATTTCCAATAGCAGTTCAAAATCCGCCAAGCTGTTGCCTTTGAACAAACCCATGTCCTCCATGAACACTACTATTTCCATAACCTGAAGGGGCTGCCGCATTGAGACCAGGACAGTCTCTTGCCCAGTGACCAGTTTGATGACATTTAAAGCATTCACCAGTGGCAATTCCACCACCTGCCGCTGAGGATGCCCTATTTGTAAAGGCCCCTCCTCCCGTGGACTGTCGAGGTACACTAGTAATGTTTGGGCAAAACATAGAGCTATGGCCAGAGCCTCCACAATTGCTGCAAGGCATAAATGAACCAGAAGACCCACCTGAAGCAAAAGAACTCCTATATTGGCGTTCATACTGACCCACTTGATTTTCTGGCATCCCATATTCCCTACTCGCACCACTGCTGTTCCTTATAGGAGTATAAGCTGGCGGCACAGCCAGGCCAGATCCAACATTCTGCGGTCCAGCATTACTGATTACAGAGTTAGGATTGATGCCTTCTACCTTCTCAGCTTTAAGCTTGTCAATCAAATCCAAAAGAAGTCTTGATTCAGATGAAAAGTTCACCTTCTCTGCTTTCACTACCGTTGACTTTACACGCTGTTCATCACCGAATGTCTCTTCCTTAACTTTTAACTTGAATATGTATTTAGTAAAAAGAACCTTACGGATGATTTGAGCAAACCTTTCATCGTCCTGCTCTTCATATTTCATATAATAAAGATCTTTGGCAGGTAAGCCCATTATCTCCTCACCACACTCCTGAAATGCAGTAACCCATGTTAGCCCAGTGTGATCCTGTATTTGGAGTTGCAGTATATACCTATATTCACATGCATCAACATTCTGGTCACATCTATCACACCGCCATTTTCCATCTCCATTATTGGACACTTTCTTGCTACATTTCCGATCCCCTATCATGATGGGACAGGCTGGATAGCAGAAAGAATCAGCCTTAACGAATGAAATGCTTGCACAGATGCTAATCCAATCAGGCTTCTCTGAAGTCCCCAACTTCTCATCTTTGATTTGAGATATAGTCTTCCTCATATCAGTCTTACCAGCATTGAATGATTCTCTGGAAATAGAAATAGCTGGAACATTCCTCCCTTCCTTGTCAAACCATTCTTTCAACCTGTAAGCCTCGGGAAAATCAGGCTCTATAAATAGCTGACTATTGGCTATGGTCCCAAGGGCCTTCCCATTGAATTCATTTACCCTGACAGCTTTCACAGCCAAAACTGGAAATGCACCTGAGTCACAAGTATTCTGCAACCGTTGTCCTTCTGCATTACAAAACTCTCCCCAAAGGGTTAACTCAACACTACAACCAGACATGTCCTTCAACTGGAGGGCTCTCTTCTGAGTTTCACTGCCATTCTTTCTCATGATTGAAGTGGTGGGACTAACAGAATAAACCACACCAATCACATCCACAACACTTGAATTTTCCATGCTTTCAACATCACTAATAGGACGAAAATTAAAAAGACGCATTGGAATTGACTCGTCATCATTGCATGGCTGTATGATGGATGTAATATCAATGGTCAATTCTAGATCATTAGGAAGGTGATTAAAATTTTTTTGAGCAGGCTTTATACTCCCCCTCGAAATGAGATATACTTTGCCAATTTCAATTTGTTGATAGAACTGTTCAGCCACTGCATTAAAGCAAGTTGCACGAATTTCTCCACCATCAGAATCAAGAAGATCAAAAGAAAATACCTTGCCATCACCTCTGGCATTGTTGTACTGCCTGAGGCCTGCCTTTGCTGTAACTCTAGCCTTAATTGTCCACATGCTATGGTATGGACTCAATGCAGCTATTGGAATTATCCTTGGTAAAGCTTCATTTCTGGCCATTTGTCCCCTGTTATTGTAAATTGGAGAAGGCTGTCTATGCATAGGCTGTGGTGGACGAATATATGCATTTTGCGGGGGTCTTGGAGTTTCTGGTCGAGGATTGCGAAATCCCATGTTCTGTTCACTGTAGGAGCCATTGAGTGGCCCTGAATTAGGTAAAATAGGGGTAGCTCCAGGCTCTACTTTAGGCAATCGAGGAGGGACATTTGCAGTACCATATCTTGCACCATTGGTAGTGAGATTCATTTGTGAATGATCTAGAGATGGCCCAATCACATTTGGTCGAGCAATCTTGCCACCTGCAGGTGAATTACTGGTTAAAGACTGGGGGTTCCCTGTGGTAACTCCAGACTGATCAGAGGAAGATGAAGTAGGTACAGCTCTTGGTGCGGCAACAGGTTCTCCAATCAGATCACATCTGTCAACTACCATATCCAGCTCGATAATGATGATGATCCTGTTTATGGTGAATGAGACAACCACATCATCTAATGACCCCCTAACATGGACAACAAAGGTGCAAAATTCTACCTGGGAGCATAAACTCCACCTACTGGACAAGAAAGAATTCAATTTATAGGAAATATTCTGAATGCATATCTGTTCAAAGTTTTGAAAATACAGCATGATAGAAAAATACCAAGCAATTAGTCTCACCAACAATTTTTTTCCGATGTAATAACAGCCATACTCAGTTAAGACCATGGGAAAATACAATACAACACCCCTGTAAAATTTTGAAAGTGAGTTGATTGATCCCACTCCCACCTAGGCTTCCCCAAGTTTGTCAATTCTAAAACTATTAATGATTAACCTCTGTATGAATAGATAAACAGCCAGTCTATGCAGTGAGAATGAATCATTCAACAACGAACACTCTTACTGGCCTAAAATCTATTTGATTCTAGTAACGAAATATATGCTCATATCCTATATCCCCGAGGAACATCCAGATTCAATCATTTAGCTCGTCCCTTTCAACAGGAAGAACCAATCCGTACACAAAACTACAGAGAAGGAACAATATTAAAAAACTATCGTCTCATTTACCAGTTACACACCAATCAGATGATCCCAATCCAGAGATTTAATTATTACTTCCTTGCATGTTCATTTAGTGAACCTTCACAATAACAACGACGACGGCATTCAAAACGCCCCAATCCAGAGACTTTGCTCTCATCTCCATTCATCATAAATGCCAATCGAAAAAGAAATCAAGAAGACCAATCGCCATTCAAAATCATAACTTCAACGCAAGTAATGAAAATGGTTCATTGACACAAAATCTAACGAATGAGAACCAGGGACTAGAAATGCCCCAAAAAAAGCGACTTACTTGCGGCTCTGGACAACATTACAGATAAACTGATTCAACTTAACAACAGAGCCCTTCTGCAATCGTCCAGCATGGACCAACTCGTTCTTCTGAGTAGCAAGCATCCCTTGCTGGTAATGGGAACCATCTGAAAGAACAAGCCTATACCTCTCCGTGCTGTTATGCTGCTGCGACTGAACCAGCTTCAAGTCAATCACTTGAAGCACAGGCTTCAGGTCCTCGCAAGAGAAATCGTCTCTACACATCGTCATTATTGCCCCACCGGTGAGACTAGCAGCCATTGTGGAAATTCTGAGATCACAACCCTAACACTTATCAAAGGATCGGTGAATTAAATTGGGAGAAACGATGAGGAAACTAAGGAGTTGATCGGTTTTGAGGGGAAACTGTCGGGAGTTCAAAGGGGAAGACGAAGAGAGGGAAAGAGTTTAAAAACCCTAGGAGTCGGGTCTTCAAGGTCCGATGAGCGCCATAATTTCGGTGGGGCGGGAACCGCGAATTTAGCCACAAAATTTGAATTTCCCACAAGGTTAACTTTATTTCCAGAAATACCGAACGCGATCCCTTTTTCACCCAAAAAAAAAAAAAGGGATAATTAATCTGCAAGTTTATAGTTTCAACTAATTTTGAATCAGGTCCCTATAATTTTTTTTCTTTTATCAGATCCTTATACTTTCACCTGTTTTTAATTAGGTCCTTGCATTTATTTTTCTTTTTATCAAGTCCTTATAAGATCACCTTATTTTTAAGTAAGTCCCTGAATTTTTATTCTTTATTTATAAATTCTAATAGTACTATTTTATAAACATAAAATAGTATATATTATGTAATATTAGTTTATAAACAATAATATTCTAAAAATAATGAATTATTATAATAATTTTATTTTTTAGCAAAAAAAATTAATTTGTTTTAAAAAAATTTCCTTAATTAATTAATTATATTACTTATCTTTTATTATATAATTATTAATATTTTATATTTCAGTACTAATTTATTTAATTAAGTTCATATTTAATTAATAAATAAAAATTAAAACTAGATGGACCTAATTAAAATTTTAGTGAAATTATAAGGATTTAATAAAAAAAAAATAAATGCGAGGACCTAATTAAAAATAGATGAAAGTATAAGGACCTGATAAAAAGAAAAAAAACTATAAGGACCTAATTCAAAATTGGTTAAGACTATAAGGACTTCCAGATTAATTAACCCAAAAAAAAATCAGGGCAAGACTTCATCAGTTAATAATTAATAATTAATACAAAATTTGGTACTTAATATAAAAACTAGTTGAATAATTTAAATAAATTAAAAAATTTATTTAAATTAGTTGTTTGTAATAAATAGATATTGTCTTGCTTGTAATAATTTCTTACTAATCATGTGTATTAGCTAAAATTATTATTTAATGAAATCTTAACATGTGTAACTAGCTTTTATATTAATAGTATCATGTGTATTAGTAAGAACCATTTTTAAAAAAAATCTAAATATGATAGACATAATAAAATTAGGTTTTATATTTAGAATCAGTTTAATGTTAAATTAGTTTTTATGTTAATAGTATTAATTATTAATATTGATGGGAAGCTTGATTCTTACATTGGAATAAAGGGTAAAAAGAGGAGGAAAATTTTGAATATGAAATTTGAATTGCCAAAAAAAAAAAAAAAGACGGAAGAATAACAAAGATTTTATGCGTGATTTTAATGATCATAATTGGTAAATGAATAAAATATCTAAATGACTTCAATTAGTATGCCACTCTAATTCTTAATATAAGTCACTTATAACATATTTTTTCATATCAAGAAATGTATTAATCTGAGAAAATTTTTTAATTTACCTTATTAAACTTTTTCTCTCTATATATATTTATAGATAATTCTCATATATCTTCATTCTTTCTCTCTTTTCAATGGAAATTAAATAGGAGATAGGATTAAAAAGTAAACATTAAATATATTATAAGTGATTTATATCTAGAATCAAAACTTTTCCAATAAGTAACTTATATTTAAGACCAAAACACTTTTGGAATTGGATTGGAATTGGATTGGAATTGGAATTAGATATCCCACGGTAGTATGTCCAAGTTTAAAAGAAAAATGCAAACACTTTTCCTTTTATATTTATTCATGCAGTGAATAAATATGAAGTAAAAAAATCACAACACATTGTGTTGTTTGCTTGTGGATAGTTCAATAATTTTCAGGACTTGAATAAAACATGTAGTGAAAAAATACAAACACATTGCATTATTTGGTGACAACCGCTCTTTCAAAACCATTTTAGATTAAATCCAACAATTTATTTGAATGATTAACCATGATAGAAAAGAAGAAACCTTAAAATTTTAAAATCGCTATCATGGTTAAAAGAAATAAACTTATAATAAGAGTAACATCGATCGTTACCTTGGGCCTTGGACTTCCAAAGTCCAGAAATATCATTCAACCATTAGCCCAAACCAAACTTATATTTTCAACCATACGAACTGATAAATCAGTTTAATATAAACTATAGAGCTCATTAGTCAAAAGTCAACACTTTCAAAGGAGCGTTACACGCAGAGTCTAAAATGTCTCGGGCCTCCTCACGCCCTATCATACCAGATAGTAGTAATTAAAAGTATTATTTTACATCATGATAGTAGATGAGCCCTATGTGGCAATATATAACAAGTCAGCACATAGAACAAAAGCAGGGAGGCTATACAAGCTATCAGCACACTATGCCTCCGGAGCCTTCCCTGATGGGCCACCACCTGAACTATCGCCTGAAAATGTTAAACCACGGGGTGAGACAAACGCCTCAGTAACCAACTTTCCAACTCATCATACATACTAACACGTGCTCGTGAGGTGTCAAGTGGGACAGTTATTAATTCTCGAGAAACATAGATATATCCATAGAAATATAATTTCAATCATCCAAACCCTCACTATGGGGGCCAACACACAAGCCACATAAGTCTATCCCTCACTCTGGGGGATCAATCAAACATATGGGCCTATCCCTCACTCTGGGGGACGAATAAGAAGCCACAAAGGCCTATCCCTCACTATGGGGGACGAAAGAAGAAGCCAACCAATGTGCACCAATGGCGGCCTTACCACGTGGTAGGATAGGACTCAATCCAAAATCCAAATAACAACCAATCATTCACAATATAATAAAAATGTCTCAATCTTTTCTCAGTATAATCCATAAGATATAAATCATATATCTTTTCCAAACTTCTCAATCACAATTCCAAAAATCCCACAAGACAATTTTCATAGCTCAAAAGATATAACATATCTACTCAAGTTTCAAATAATCAAATATTATTCTAAATAGCAAAATACTCACAAACAACATATTAGCACATATAACAAGTGGAAAGTGGTTACCTCTCGCCAAAGCAATACTTAGGATTACCACAAGGTCAATCCTTTGCTCAACCAATAATTAATCTACACAATTAATATAACCACATATTAATATAAACTAATTAATTAATTAATAAACTTCTCTATATTATTTAAATATTAATTAAATTTTACTCTAAAATCCCGCAACTCTCATAACTCAAAAATTATTAAGTATTTTAGAAACAACTTAAAATTTCTAACAACCCAAATTATTTATTTACCACCTCCAAATTATTTACCTTAATAAAAAGGATTTTCAACAATTTCCAAATATAAAATTATTATGTTATAAACTCTAAAAATCCTCATTTAAGTTTAAACCTCAAAATCAAACTATCAAAAATTCAATAATACTTCAAATATTTATAAATAAATAATCTAATCAAAACTTTAATGGTATAACTACCATATAATATATTTCCATAAATAATAAACTTTTTAGCTACAATAATTATTTTAAAACCTCCAGTCACCCAATAAATAAAAATAAACCGATTAAAATCTTAATAATATATCAAACAATCCAAATAAATTATTTAACTTGAATTTAATCGGTAAAAATAAAAAAATATATATAAATCATATATAACAGATTTTTCAACTAAAAAATTAATTTAAATACTAAAAACTAACAAATAGAGAAATCTAAACCGATTAAAATTAACAACTCATTTACTTCTAAATTTCTATAGTCATCTTTTGTCAAAACTCAATACTTATATCATATATAAGTCTCAAAATTTTCTCTAATCACTATGGTAATACTACTATTATGAAGCATAAAATATATATGAAATATTTATGAAGAAAGTTTGATGAAAAGAGATAATTTCATGTACCTAAAATATCTTCAAAGCTTTTTCCTCCTTACCGGTCTGCTCTCCCACTCTAACTCTCTCTTCTCTCTCTTTTGTTCTCTCACGCACTCTCGCCTTCTGCCTCTTACTCTCTTTTATTCTACAATTCCAACACCCGTCGCACAATTTCCTCATTGCATTAACTCTTCATCCCCAAGTCTTCCTTCTCTCCCCTAAGTTTCCTTAAACCAATTTTTTCCACACGTTTGCCCATTTTCCACTCTCTCCCAAATTTTCCACCCTCAAGTTTCAACTTTCCACCGAAAGTTGGTGGAAAGTTGAATCTTTATTTTTTTTTCTTTTTTTTTTTAAAAAAAAGGATATTACAATTCTCCCCACCTAAATAGAATTTTGTCCCAAAATTCAAACAACCCACACAAGAAATAAAAACAAAAGTAACTCAAAGTGCTTACTAAGAAAACAGGTAAGGGTACTCATAACGCATCCGTTCCTCTGTCTCCCAAGTAGCATCACCGGGACTCATGCCCTTCCAAAAGACTTTAACAAGACGGATAGTTTTGTTCCTCAATTGTTTATCCTTAACGTCCAAAATCCGCTCTGGTTCTGCTGGATAGGTCAAATTATCTCGCAACTCGACCTCTTCGGGTTCAATAACATGAGACGGATCGGGATGATACTTTTTCAACTGTGACACGTGGAACACGTCGTGTAAACTGGAAAGATGTGGCGGCAGCGCAATTCGATATGCAACAGGTCCAATCCGCTCCAAAATCTCATAAGGACCCATAAATCGGGGTGTAAGCTTCTTGGCTTTATGGATCTACCAACACCAGTGACAGGTGAAACCTTCAGAAATACATGATCACCCACTTCAAATTCTAAAGGTCTCCTCCGACGATCCGCATAACTCTTCTGTCGACTTTGGGCCATCAACAACTTCTGCTTGATCAGCTCAATCTTTCTGGTTGTGATGTCCACTAAATCTGGGCCAATAATTGTTCTTTCACTTAATTCAGTCCAACAAAGTGGAGATCTACATTTCCTCCCGTATAAAGCCTCATATGGTGCCATCTGAATGCTAGCGTGATAGCTGTTGTTATAGGCAAACTCAGCTAATGACAAGTGAGTGTCCCAACTACCCTTTAGCTCTATAGCGCAGGCCCTCAACATGTCCTCGAGAGTCTGAATCGTCCTCTCAGTCTGTCCATCAGTCTGAGGATGATAAGCAGTACTAAACTTGAGCTTAGTGCCCATGGCTTCATGTAATGACTGCCAGAAGTTCGATGTAAACCTCGGGTCCCTATCTGAAATGATAGACTCCGGCACTCCATGAAGTCGAACAATCTCATCTATATACAGCTTTGTCAATCGTTCTAACGAGTAAGTACTCTTGATAGGCAGGAAGTGCGCTGACTTAGTCAATCTATCTACAATTACCCATATCGCATCATAGCCAGCCGGGGTTCTTGGCATACCAGTAATGAAATCCATAGAAATACTATCCCATTTCCATTGGGGAATATCAAGATTCTTTAATAGTCCTGGAGGTCTCTGATGTTCTATCTTGACCTTTTGACATGTCAGACACTTCATTACAAAATCCGTGACATCCCTCTTCATTTTTGGCCACCAGTAGTTCCTTTTCAGGTCTTGGTACATCTTGGTTATCCCTGGATGTATCGTGTAATTACTTCGATGCGCCTCTTCTAGAATAGTCCTTTTGATTTCCTCATTATTAGGGACACAAATCCTCTTCTTGTACCTCAGGATTCCTTCTTCACCAATTTCATAATCAGGCACACCATGGGTCTCCACTTCCTCTCGGATGCTTAGTAACCGGTCATCCTCCATCTGTGCAACCTTCAAGTCTCGAAAAAACTCATAATCACCCAAAATTGATTGTAGAGTGGCTGGAGCCTCATGCACCACTTGGAGATCTCTCAATCTCTCTAAGCAGTAGTGTTCCTCCAAACTCATGTGAAACACATGCACCGTTTTCCTACTCAAAGCGTCTGCAACCACATTGGCTTTACCCGGATGATACTTAAGCTCAAAGTCATAGTCCTTGATGAATTCCATCCACCGGCGTTGTCTATTATTCAGTTCCTTCTGATCTATTAAATACTTCAAGCTCTTGTGATCGCTGAAGACTTCAAACTGTGATCCATATAAGTAGTGCCTCCAGATCTTCAATGCAAAAACCACCGCCGCTAATTCCAGGTCATGTGTAGGATAATTTTCCTCATGCGGCCTTAATTGCCTAGATGCATAGGCAACCACCTTTCCTTCCTGCATCAGGACACACCCTAAACCCTTAAGTGAAGCATCAGTGTAAAGGGTGTACGGTTTACTAGGATCTGGAATAGTCAACACTGGAGCCGTGGTCAACTTAGCCTTCAGTTCTTGGAAAGCCGCCTCACACTTTTCACTCCAGATAAACGGTTGGTCTTTCTTGGTCAACTTAGTTAGAGGCATGGCGATCTGAGAAAATCCCTTGATGAATCTTCGGTAATACCCAGCTAAGCCCACAAAACTTCGTACCTCCGTCACAGATTTTGGTGTCTCCCATTTCAATACGGCATCGACCTTGCTAGGATCAACAGCTACTCCCTCGGCAGATACTACATGGCCTAAGAACTTCACTTCTCTAAGCCAGAACTCGCACTTGCTTAACTTAGCATATAACTGATGATCCCTCAATATTCGCAATGCAATGTAAAGATGCTCTCGGTGTTCTTCCTCATTCTTAGAGTATATCAGGATATCATCTATAAACACCACAATAAACTTGTCCAATACGGCCTAAAGATCCGGTTCATATAGTCCATAAACACCGCTGGAGCATTCGTCAAACCAAAAGGCATTACTAGAAACTCGTAATGTCCGTATCTGGTACGAAAGGCCGTCTTCGGGATGTCCTCTGCTCTAACTCTTAATTGATGATATCCCGACCTTAAGTCAATCTTGGAAAACACTGCTGACCCCATTAATTGATCTAGCAATCATCAATCCTAGGCAAAGGATATTTGTTCTTGATAGTCACTTTGTTCAACTGCCTGTAATCTATACACAATCTCAAGCTCCCATCCTTCTTTCTCACAAACAGTACTGGTGATCCCCACGGTGAGACACTTGGTCTAATAAATCCTTTTTCAAGTAACTCTTCGATTTGCTTTTTCAGCTCTGCCAATTCAGAAGGTGACATTCTGTACGGTGCTTTAGAAATTGGAGCTGTCCCTGGTACTAGCTCAATGGAGAATTCAACTTCCCTTTCAGGAGGTAAACCGGATATTTCCTCAGGAAATACCTCAGGAAACTCCTTTACTACCTCGATTTGGTCTATACCAACTTCTTTATCCGTACTAACGGAAAAGAAAACAGCATACGCTGACAACCCTTCTGAATACACTTAGTTGCTTGAGTAGCAGACAACCACAAACGACCATTAATAGCCTCAACTATCGTAGTGCACAAAGGAAGAGTTACTATCTTCCTTTTACAATCCAGAATGGCATTATTTGCTGATAGCCAATCCATACCAATAATCACGTCAATACCCTTGAGGGGTAGACAAATCAAATCAATCACAGACTCACGATTCTCAAATTTAAGCACAAGACTTAAACACGCCTGTGTGGTTAACACAGTGGCTCCCGCTGGAGTTGACACTTTCAACATGTAAGACAAATCATGCATTGGAAATTTAAACTTTTGAGCACATTCCGCAGCAATAAAAGAATGAGTGGCACCAGAATCAAACAACACAGGTATATCATGTCCTTGAAGAGAGACAGTACCTCTAATCAGATTAGGAGACATACCAGCTTCCTCTCTAGTCAAAGCAAAAACTCTCCCGGGCACCGTGGATCTGAAACTAGGAGTTTGCTGCTGCATCTCTGGACAATTGCGAGCTATATGTCCGAAACTTATGGCATCGTAGCATTCCCAACACTGTCCTGGGTGATTTCTCCCACATCTCATGCAAGGACCACTAACACTTGGTGTAGATCTGGCAGGCTCATGGTGGACACTCCGATCTCCCCCTATACGGCTCCCCTGAGCCTGTCTCCTTTGCATAAAGCCTCCACGGGCTGAATTCTTCTGATTCTGGCTCTTGCCTCTGCTTGAGTTACCGAGCTCCCATAACTGTAGTTATTCTTTTTATTGATTCCTCCCATTGGCCTCATAAAACCAGAGAATCTGCCCTGGTTATCCCGACGTCGGCTCTCCTCTACCTCTCGGGTTCTGCGAGCTGTCATCCTGAGTTTCGTGCAGGCATCCTCGAAACTCTTAAACTCATATAAGGCCATTTGCTGTTTCAACTCTGGCCTCGCCCGTTCTATCAATTGTCGGGCCATCCACTCTGGATTATCATTCTGCTGCAGGTAGGTAACATGCTTGGAGAGGTCAATATACTTGGCAATAAACTCATCCTCATGCATGTTCTCTTGTCGAAGAGCATAAAAAGCTGTTTCTTTTTCTTGTCTCATGGCTGGGGGAAAGTAGTGATCAAAGAACATCTGTTTGAATTCGTTCCAAGTAATCCCCGAGTCATCTATGCCGCTTACACTCCTCCACCACCTCTTAGCTCGATCCCTCAGTAAAACTACCGCTGCTTGTACCTTTTGGTAGGTATTACAGCCACAAGCTTTAAATATTGTCTCCATGTCATCTATCCAAGCCTCAGCTTTGTCAGGATCCATACCCCCATCAAACGTCTTTGGGTGATGCCGCTCTATGTCCTTCCATACGCTTTTAAGGTTCACCGCTTCTTTTCCTGGTCGCCTTTGTGAACTACTCTCTTCTCTGGTTCCTTCAATAGAACCCTGTGGGTGACAGAATTTCCCACGACGGTCCAGGAAGCCCATTCCCTTCAAACTCTTCCACAGCTTTCTTGACTCTCAAATCTTCCTCCATCTTTCTTACTCTCTCATCTACCACCGTAACTACCACTTCCCTTAACTGTTGCAGTAAAGTCTCCTGGTTAAACTGCAAGGATTCGGTGGTTGATTAGGTGGGTTTGTGGATTCATCTCCACCCTGATCAGTTTGTCGGGATCGTGTCCGTACCATCCTCCCCACCTAAGGATGGAACCCACCAAAAGAAACACAAAGTAAGGACAAACACAGACACAAAGTAACAGGGAAGGTTATGTGAGATTATTATATATTGCCACTAAATGCAATGTAATGCAACCCACTTCACAGAATCTTTGGCTCTGATACCAAATTGTGACAACCGCTCTTTCAAAAAATTTTAGATTAAATCCAACAATTTATTTGAATGATTAACCATGATAGAAAAGAAGAAACCTTAAAATTTTAAAATCGCTATCATGGTTAAAAGAAATAAACTTATATAAGAGTAACATCGATCGTTACCTTGGGCCTTGGACTTCCAAAGTCCAGAAATATCATTCAACCATTAGCCCAAACCAAACTTATATTTTCAACATACGAACTGATAAATCAGTTTAATATAAAACTATAGAGCTCATTAGTCAAAAGTCAACACTTTCAAAGGAGCGTTACACGCAGAGTCTAAAATGTCTCGGGCCTCCTCACGCCCTATCATACCAGATAGTAGTAATTAAAAGTATTATTTTACATCATGATAGTAGATGAGCCCTATGTGGCAATATATAACAAGTCAGCACATAGAACAAAAGCAGGGAGGCTATACAAGCTAATCAGCACACTATGCCTCCGGAGCCTTCCCTGATGGGCCACCACCTGAACTATCGCCTGAAAATGTTAAACCAGGGGTGAGACAAACGCCTCAGTAACCAACTTTCCAACTCATCATACATACTAACACGTGCTCGTGAGGTGTCAAGTGGGACAGTTATAATTCTCGAGAAAAATAGATATATCCATAGAAATATAATTTCAATCATCCAAACCCTCACTATGGGGGCCAACACACAAGCCACATAAGTCTATCCCTCACTCGGGGGATCAATCAAACATATGGGCCTATCCCTCACTCTGGGGGACGAATAAGAAGCCACAAAGGCCTATCCCTCACTATGGGGGACGAAAGAAGAAGCCAACCAATGTGCACCAATGGCGGCCTTACCACGTGGTAGGATAGGACTCAATCCAAAATCCAAATAACAACCAATCATTCACAATATAAAAAAATGTCTCAATCTTTTCTCAGTATAATATCCATAAGATATAAATCATATATCTTTTCCAAACTTCTCAATCACAATTCCAAAAATCCCACAAGACAATTTTCATAGCTCAAAAGATATAATTTATCTACTCAAGTTCCAAATATCAAATATTATTCCAAAATAGCAAAATACTCACAAACAACATATTAGCACATATAACAAGTGGAAAGTGGTTACCTCTCGCCAAAGCAATACTTAGGATTACCACAAGGTCAATCCTTTGCTCAACCAATAATTAATCTACACAATTAATATAACCACATATTAATAAAACTAATAATTAATTAATTAAACTTCTCTATATTATTTAAATTCTGATTTAATAATTTTACTTTAAAATCCCTCAACTCTCATAACTCAAAAATTATTAAGTATTTAGAAACAACTTAAAATTTCTAACAACCCAAATTATTTATTTACCCTCCAAATTATTTACCTTAATAAAAAGGATTTTCAACAATTTCAAATATAAAATTATATATTTAAAACTCTAAAATCCTCATTTAAGTTTAACCTCAAAATCAAACTATCAAAAATTCAATAATACTTCAAATATTTATAAATAAATAATCTAATCAAAACTTTAATGGTATAACTACATATATATTATTTTCCATAAATAATAAAATTTTTAGCTACAATAATTATTTTAAAACCTCCAGTCACCCAATAAATAAAAATAAACC
>NW_021636439.1:0-34086 GCF_004799145.2 Neltuma alba | reverse complement strand
TTCGGAACTCATTTTAATAAAATTTTCCTAAAAAATTGGTCATTATCAATGTGATAGGATTCATATCTTAATAATTACCACCATTCGATTTCATCATCAATATCAATATACTCCTCCGGTCCTAATTATAAGACCCAATTGACTTATTTGAGGAGATTAAGGAAGTAAGTTAAGTTGGTTATTTATAATAAATAAGTGTTGTTATTCCTAAAATATCCTTGCTAATAAGTATTTGGCTAAAACTATCATTATTAAAGGATTATCTTGGAAAAAAATGCAAAATATAAAAGAGAAAATGGATTGGGTCTTATATTAGGACCAAATAAAAAAGTCAAATTGGGTCTTATAATAAGGACCGGAAGAGTATAAAATTTAAAAACCCGTATGCATATTGCCGCTTTTAATGTCCACAAGTGGGAGATGGGTTTTCCATCAACGAGTGGTGAGACAAATAAGAAGAAGCATTCACCTCCGTGTGATTACTTCCACTCCCGAGCAACGCCACCATCGCCACCATCATCGTATCATAATCTCTTTTATTGTGATATCACAAACAAACACTTTCACTCTCTCTGGTTTATCTTGTGTTTAATGTCAAATTCATCACCCCACTATATTTTAATGGAAAATTCTAATTAAATCCATTTGAAATAGCAAAATCTTAATTTAAGTCTATATTTTTAACAAATTCTTATTTAGGCCAAGAGACCTAATTGGAGATTTCTAAATGTTGCTAAAAGACCAAAATGGCCTTCGTAATTAAAAAGCCTAATTTTAGTTTTAATTCTTTTAATTGAATTTAACTAACATGTTTTTTTCTTTAAATATTATCATATGAAAATTTGGCCAAAAAAATATCATATAAAAAAAATCACGATTATGGCCAATAAAAAATAACTGAAAAATCAAGATAAAAAAATGCAGAATTTCTAGATATTCATAGAATTACAAAAATATGGGAACTAATAAAAATTTTACGATTTCAAATGTCAAAGATTAACAGGACCAAAGATTTTTTTTTTTTGTGTGAGAAAAAATCAAATAAAAGATTCATGAAATTCTTGAATATTTATCAAAATTAATTTTACTGTTTCACAAATTACATTGAGACATATCAATTCATTTTCAATTTTTCGGCCTCCAAGATTTATTCAATGTCAAATTTTTATTATATAAAAAACAATTAAAAGGTCATAAATTCTAGAGTTCACATAACGTCTACAAGTACGAAACACAACTCTGACGACATAAAGTCTAAGAAAGACCACGCCCTCATTAGTAAATCTACTAGAATAATTAAAACTAAAATTAGGCTTACACCTACATTCAATTTTTCTTTTTATTACAAAGAGGCATTTTGGTCTTTTAGCAACATTTGAAAATCTCTAATTAGGCCTCTTGCCCTAATTAGGAATTTGTTAAAAGTATAAGCCTTAATTAGAATTTCATTATTTCAGGTGGATTTAATTGGGATTTTCCCTATTTTAATCTCGAACAAGTTTATCTTATTTTATCTTGGGCTGATATGTAAATTTATTCTCAAAGTTTTCATTTAAAAGTGTTGTAAACTTGAAAGTTTTCTTTTTAGTAGTATTAATTTGTCTAAAAGGTTTAAAATCGTAACAATGTTGACTTCTATTATTAAAAATATTAGTGTTCAATGTCATTATTTTAATGATCATCATTAATTTTTTAAACTTTTGGAGTAAATATGCATGTATTAAAAAACTTTTAGATACCCAGAAACCTTCAGAAGGTCATCAAGGGGATTGAAGAATGTGAAGTCATAGAACTGATGCGCCATTATTTAATTGTTTCTGCAATTTTTATAATTTGCAGTTAAAATTTGGGATTGAATTTAATTAATTTTGCATAGCAGATGTGGAAGAGATTTTAGTTCCCAATATATTTTTTTATCCATTTAATTTTAATCCACGTTATGTTAGGTGCCTGGAGATGAATCATCACTATATTCACCACCCACCTTCATGTTCCCATCATCCTCTTTCCTTCATATATTATAAGTGCCGTGAAAGAAACAAAAAGTTATTTTTGGCCATCCGTAAAAGAAACAGGTTAAATTAACACTGTCCATCATTTTCACTTCTCTTTGCCGGAAATTAAATTAATTAATTAAATCCCATTTATCTTCAATTACTCCTCTCCACACACACATTTCTGGTTTAGTGTGATCCCACTTGCACGTTCTCATGTCCCACAGCCAAACCAATGCTCTACATAGCTTTCACTTTCATAGATTTGGCATTTAGCTTCTCATTTCAATGAGGCGACCCTGCAGGATGTTTGTATTTTAGTGCAAGCTTGCCTGGCCAATCCACTCTCACCAATTCATGTTTGCACCTTTTCAATTCTGCTTCACTTTTTTGGTAATTTGCCCCCAGATCTGTTCAGCTTGCGCCTTCATTATACTTTGAGGGGGCAAAAAAAATATAATTGGATCCCCTGCTACTTCTTAAGTAGAGTAGTGTCTGGATGAAAACTGAAAAAGTATTTGAGTACCATAAAAAATATTTTTTAAAAGTAATTTTTTATAAATCCATATAAATTCTTTCACATATTTATTTTGTATACAGTAAAAATACTTTTAAAATTATAGTTTTGATTCTATCCAAACACCCTATGAATCATGATTTTAAAAGTAATTTTATAAAATTTAAAATAAAAATATGAAAAAAGTTTTATCTTGATTTTTGTAAAAACAATACTCCTAAAGAATCCCAAGAATCTCCTAAATTAAAGCCGTAAAGATGTTGGGTTTTTACTATACGTCTTCTACCCACCACAAGATTTCTCTTTATATTAACTAACATTTGTCTTCCACAATTACAATTAATCTCTCTTCCATGAATATTGAAAAAATATATATATGATATCATGGTATTAAAACTCAATCTGAATCCATCCGCTAGACCAATAAATCATTGGACCAATTTCCTAACTACCTGGTTTTTGGATATAGTTAACCAGGTTGGATTTTGTATTTTTCCTCCCCTTGTTAAACTTGGAACGAGGTCATTTGAATTTTAAAAAAATACCAATTTGATCCTTTATATTTATGCTTTAATGACTACTACCTTTGGTCTTTAATATTTAAAAATATTTAAAAAATTAGTTAAATTGTTTATTTATCACAAATGTATATTAGTTTCCTTAAACTATTCTCTTCAGTCATGACCATTGAATGAAATTATCCCTTAATGAAAATATCTTACAATTAATAGGAATGTTTTTGAAAAAGATGAAAAATAAGTGAATTGTGCTTTTATATTTAAAATCAAATTAAACTCTTTAACTAACTCTTATATTAAAAACCGGAAGTAGTATATTTTATTGAATTATATATGATTTATACATGAATATTCTATTTGCTTGCAGATTAATGTTTTTTTATTCAAATATTACTCATTCCAAAATTACATGTGAATACTTTTATACATTTTAATTAAATTATATTATTTTAATTATAATTGTGCTTACTCTGATTGATCCGCACTCAGACCACTAATCCACTATATGTTGTGTCCACTCATCGTTACAATGCCCTGTATAGGGGGAAAAATGCATCCAATACTTTGGATATTATTTTTTATTGGATTTGGTACCGTAATATTATTTATAGTATATCTATTATAAGATTAAAGTGCTAGATGTAATTTAAAAAAAATAATATCGGTTGTTGAATGCATCAGGAAAATAAGATCAAGGCGCTGTATACACCATAAATAAGATTAAAATAGTGATCTTATAATATAAGTATATAACCAGCAAAGGGAGAAAGCCAGCTGCCTGAGAAATCACGGGGGAAGAGAAGTACTTAGAATATTATGAGGCTTGTCCAGGAGTGTATCTGACAGATCCACACAACACATTAATTAATAAAGGGATAAGGAGAAAACAACACAAGAATCTGAGTGAGTGGTTGTCATTAATGTTATGTTTGACACAAATAGACTATTATATCACATGATTATGTTCTGTAGTTGGGTTTCATGTTTCAATTTAAGGTCAAATGTTTTTGTTCTCATTGTTAATGAGTGCCACCATGAAAACCAAGGCCAAGCGCTCACTAGATAATAACAACATATAAAATTATTTCATGCCTTGCTTCCACCTTTGTTATTCCTCGCACACTCTAGATCTGTCTGTTTGTTTTATTGGGCTAATACGAATCTTCATGAATTTCTTATTTTATATTGATTACTAGATTTTGGCGTTATTTTGATTTATGGACCTTCCATAGTTCCATTAGTAGGCTGATATTAATCAGTTATGAATAAAACAAAATCAGAAATTTGTGTTTTGAATTTTAAAGGGAAAAGTAATTGTTTGATCTCTATAGTTACGATCAAGTTAAAACCAAGTAGTATACGAACTTTGATTTCATGTAACTCGATCCATAAAATTTGATTGAATTAAAATTAAGTCGTTAAATTTTAACTCATTACAATTCAATTCTTATAATTTTAATCGTTTACTTTAAAACATTGATCTCTAAAACATTCAAGAAATAATTTTAGTCCTTACAGTTTTATTTTATAAAACTTAAGGACTAACATCTTTAAATAGTTAAGATTATAGGGAACGAACTATAATGAGTCAAAATTTATGAACTAAATTTTAATTGAATAAAAACTATAAAGATTAAGTTGCATTAAATCAAAATTTAATTAGGAACTAAGTTTTAATTGAGTCAAAATTATAATAACCAAGTACTTAATTTTCTCAATTTTAAATAAAAAAGATGGGGAAGTTAAGTTTTAATATTTATAAGAAAAAAGTGGCGTTGGAGGTCGTAGGAAGGTTTTATTACTTTCTGACTCTTTGTGAGAGAAAAAGCAAGACTCAAGATTCTCCTCTTGAACTTCTTCCTTCCCATCCTCTTGAAAGGACAGCAACGGTGCATCTTCGTTTTTTTTTTTTAGTAGCAAGGACAAGTTAAGTTTGAAAAAGAGAACTAAAATCCTAATAAGCTTATGTAATTGACGCAGCAGTTTCTTCAGCAGTTGTGGTCTCTCTATCCTCTAATAACATGTCAGGGCATTCAGTCGGAACTTCTAGAATCAAAATGGTATCTTCATATTCACCATGAGCTGTTTTAGCTAACAAATCAGCGCACCCAATGATGATCCCACAAGTGTGATTGAATGTCACTTCACTATTTCCAAAAATCAAATCCCTTATTTCATTTATAACTGATCTGAAGGGATTATCTGCTGTGAATAATGGTGCATCTGTTGTGAAACAATCGTTTTGTGAGTATCAATAATATTATTAAAAGAGCTCAAGGAGATTGTATTATATTTAGTACTCCTCTACTTCATAGTATAAAATACTAACTTGATTTATTAATATACAAAGCATTTAATTTTTTTAAATATTTTGTCCTTCGTTATTATTAAACTCATATGTTGTTATTTCATTATAACTAATGCTAATTGACTTTTGATAATGATATATTTAACAAAATCTAACAAATTTTATACTTCTCTGATACTTAATACAGAACCTAATTGTTAAATTTATTTTGATCATAACTATAAGACTTATTTTTTTTTTTTATGTTTGTTAGTTTTTCCTAAATTACTCATATTGATACTCTATCAACCATAATGAGGTGGGGGAGAAAGATAGAATATTAAAGAAGATGATTATGTTGTTTTAAGAAAAAATATCATATTTTTTTTATAATTAACTAACTTACTTAATTTTTTTTAATATATTCAAATTAGTTAAATAGATTTTATATTAAAGACTAAAGGAGTAACGTATATAATTAATAGGGAAAATTTCATTTAAGGACCGCAGAAGGGAATTTATATCAGTCAACCCCCAAAACATTCTGAAATATCACTGCAGGACTAAGGGACCAAACTGAAATTAAAACTAAGAGTAAGATTACAATAATACCCCTCACTTTTATTTTTTTAAAAAATAAATATTAATAGACGTAACTGTTCCGGCCACCAGAGCTTCAGTAACGACCACTGGAGGTTCGGTCGCTGGTGCTCAGGTGGCCGCCGTCAGAGGTTGGACCTTCGATGGCCGTTATTATAGTTCCGGTGGTCGGAATTTTTTTTTTTTAAGACAAGGTGGCCAAAAGAAAGTTTGAACTCATTAGCCCTTGGCTCGCCAAAAGTGATGTAACTAGAGCCGGTAATATGGTTTGAGCCCGCGGGCTCAACCCACCAACCCGCCAACAAGTGGCGGGTTGGGTTGATAAAAATTAGGACCGTTTTAAAATGGAAGTTTTGAGCCCATAACCACCAAGCCCAAACCCGCGACGGGCTAACCCGCAGGGTTGGCGGGCCAACCCATTTAACCACATTTTTTTTTTGCGAATTTTTTTCCTTTGCCTCTCAGTCTCTACACTCTTGGCCTAGTCCACAGTGCAACAGTGAGCAGTCCATGTCCAATAGTGTAACACGGCAACACCAACACGGTCCCAATTTCACATTTTGCTTGCGTGTCGCACTCCTCCCAGACCCAGTCTCCCAGTCGCCCTCGGCCAGTCCTAACTCCCAAGTCCCAAGCCCCAAGCTCTCTGCTCTCTGTCTTTGCTTTGCGCCTTTGCCCTAGCTCATGAGTGATGATTGAGCACTTGATAGTGATTTGTGTAGTGACATTGTGTTTGTGATTTTGTGGTAGTGTTAATTTGGATTTGTGTTTTAATTTGAAATGTTTGTTAAATTATTAAGGACATACCATGTTCATTTAATCATATGTTTAATATTTTGATATATTTGAAACTTGAAACTTGGAACTTTGGATGGGTTCCATGTTTTATTTATGATAATTTCTATTTGCATGTTTTATTTTAGGTATTTAGGAATTTGGGACTTTGAGTAGGTTTTATTAAAAAAAAGGTGTAAAAAAACAAAATTTGGCGGGTTGGCGGGTTAACCTCGCGGGCCGGGTTGAAAAAATTCCAGCCCATCAAAAAGCGGTCCTAAAAAGCCCAACCCGCCAAACTTTAGGCCCGCCACGGGCCAACCCATAATCGGCGGGTTGGCCCATATTACCGGCTCTAGATGTAACTATCAAGTCAAACAAACCATTCAATCATGTAATGCAAATAAATATATATATATATAACAAAACAAACATAACTGTCCAAGTATAAGTGAACAAGTGAAATTAGACGATTTAGAAGTGAAATTTAACAATTTACAAAAAAAAATTAGACAATTTACAAATAACATAATAAAATTCACAACCCTAAATGCAAGTATTTAAGTGCAAATGAGCAAGTAAAATTTAAAGATTTACAACAAAAGTTTATGGATTTACAACCCAAATTTAGCTATTCACAAGAAATACAAGAGAATTGACAACCCAAAATGTAAGTATTTGAGTGTAAGTGAACAATTGAAATTAGAAAATTTACAAGTGAAATTCAGCAATTTACAACAAAAATTAAGAAATTTATAAATAACATAATAAAATTCACAACCCTAAATGCAAGTGTTTAAGTATAAATGAGTAAGTGAAATTTGAAAATTTACAACAAAAGTTTATGGATTTACAAGTAAAATTCGACAATTTTACTTGTTCATTTACATTTAAACACTTATATTTGGGGTTGTGAATTTCATTATATTATTTGTAAATTGCCAAATTTTTGTTATAAATTGTTGAATTTCACTTATAAATTGTTGAATTTCACTTATTCACTTACACTCGAACACTTATATTTTGGGTTGTGAATTCTCTTGTGTTTCTTGTGAATAGCCAAATTTGATTTGTAAATCCATAAACTTTTGTTGTAAATCTTCAAATTTTATTTGCTCATTTGCACTTAAACACTTGTATTTGGGGTTATGAATTTTATTATGTTATTTGTAAATTGCCTAATTTTTTTTGTAAATTCCTGAATTTCACTTGTAAATTGTCTAATTTCAATTGTTCATTTACACTCAAACACTTATATTTTGAGTTGTAAATTCTCTTATATTTCTTGTGAATAGCTAAATTTGGGTTGTAAATCTATAAACTTTTGTTGTAAATCTTCAAATTTCACTTGCTCATTTACACTTAAACAATTGCATTTGGGGTTGTGAATTTTATTATGTTATTTGTAAATTGCCTAATTTTTGTTGTAAATTCCTGAATTTCACTTGTAAATTGTCTAATTTCAATTGTTCACTTACACTCAAACACTTACATTGTGGATTGTCAATTTTCTTATATTTCTTCTTAACAGCCAAATTTGGGTTATAAATCCATAAACTCTTGTTGTAAATCTTTAAATTTCACTTACTCATTTGCACTTAAACACTTGCATTTGGGGTTGTGAATTTTATTATATTATTTGTAAATTGCCTAATTGTTGTTGTCAATTGTTGAATTTTACTTGTCAATCGTCTAATTTCACTTGTTCACTTATACTTAGACAGTTATGTTTGTTTTGTTATATATATATATATATATATATTTTTATTACATGATTGAATGGTTTGCTTGGCTTGGTGGTTATATTACTTTTGGTGAGTCAAAAGGTCATGGGTTCAAACCTTCCTTTGACCGACCACCTTGTTTTAAAAAAAAAAAAATTCTGGCCACCGGAGCTACTGTAACGGCCACCGGAGGTCCAACCTTCGATAGTGGCCACCTGAGAGTCAGTAGCTCGACCTTCGGTGGCCGTTGCTGTAGCTCTGGTGCCTGGAGCAGTTACGTTAATTAATATTTGTTTTTTAAAAAAATAAAAACAAGGGGTATTATTGTAATCTTACTTTTGGTTTTAATTTCAGTTTGATTTCTTAGTCTTGTAGTGATATTTCAGAATATTTTGGGGGTTGACTGATATAAATTCCCTTATGCGGTTCTTAAATGAAATTGGGAAAATGACAATAAAATACCACCTGAATTCCAAAAAGACAAATAAGGGACCTGAATAAGCAAAATGACAAATAGGGCACTGGGTACCAATTTGGAATATAGATTTTCGGCCAAAAGACCGAATTGCCCTGATTGTCTCTAAACATTGAGCAGTGTATTCATGTGATAGAGAAAGGGAGAAACTGATTTCCTTCTACGAAACTAAATCCAAGTTCCTGCAGTCACCAAAAAGGATTTTTCGAAATCACGTTGCCGTCGTCGTAGGAGTAGATTGCCATCGCTGAATTTGGTTACCATCGCTGAAATACATTGCCCTGTCTGAAATAACTTGTAACCCTGAAATTGTCGTCGTCGAAGAGGTCGCTGAAGTATTTGAATTATTCATGAGTGAGTAAAAGTTGATGGCGGGATTTGGATTATTCATTTTTGTGGCTGTTTCATGGTGAAATAAGAACAGGATTATTACATTTGAGGGTTCATATTCAGTATTTGGTGAATGATGAAACATAAATCAGAAAATAGTCGCAAGCAATTACGTAATGTAATTACTGTCATATGTTTGCTGGTTTTTGGTAAATCCCATTCCGTGAATGGTAAATTTTAATATACATGTAGTTAATTATGAAACTTAATAGTTCAATGTTTATTGTGATGTACTTCAGGTACACGTTCACTGAATGATTTATTTATGCTTACAAGTTGCTCTTCCGGTGAAAACAGGTTTACAAAACCCATTGAAGAAGTGGTCACTTTCACTATAAAAGTTGTAAATCCCATTATGTGTTTTGTAAAATTCAGCGTGAAATTTTATTGGTGGTGAAAAGTAAGTTACTCATCCCCCGAAAATATGTTGCAAAATCTATTAACAAAGCGGTCACTTTTATCACAAAAGTTGTAAATCCCAGCATATGTTTTATAAAATTCAACGTGAAATTTTATTGGTTTTTAGAAACAAGTTACCTATCCCTGAAAACAGGTTACAAAAGCCATTTAAGAAGTGGTCATTTTCACTATAAAAGTTGTAAATCTCACTGTGTTTTGTAAAATTCAGTGTGAAATTTTATTGGTTTTTAGAAACAAGTTGCTCATCCCCTGAAAAGAGGTTGCAAAACCCATTTAAGAAGTGATCATTTTCACTAAGAAAGTTGTAAATCTCACTACATGTTTTGTAAAATTCAGCATATAATTTTATTGGTTTTTATAAACAAGTTGCCAATCCCTTGAAAACATGTTGCAAAACCCATTGAAGAAGTGATCATTTTCATTATGAAAGTTGTAAATCTCACTATGTGTTTTGTCAAATTCAGCGTGAAATTTTATTGATTTTTAGAAACAAGTTGCTCATCCCCTGAAAAGAAGTTGCAAAATTCATTTAAGAAGTGGTAATTTTCACTACAAAAGTTGTAAATATTACTCTATGTTTTGTAAAATTCAGCATAGAATTTTATTGGTTTTTAGAAACAAGTTGCCAATCCCTTGAAAACATGTTACAAAACCCATTGAAGAAGTGATCATTTTCACTACGAAAGTTGTAAATCTCACTATGTGTTTTGTCAAATTTAGTATGAAATTTTATTAGTTTTTAGAAACAAGCTGCCCATCTCCTGAAAACAAGTTACAAAACCCATTGAATAAGTGGTCATTTTTACTACGGAAGTTGTAAATCCCACTATACGTTTTGTCAAATTTAGCGTGAAATTTTATTAGTTTTTACAAACAAGTTGTTTATCTCCTGAAAACAGGTTGCAAAACCCATTAACAAAGTAGTCACTTTCACTACAAAAGTTGTAAATCACAATATGTATTTTGTAAAATTCATAATTAACTACATGTATAGTAAAATTTAACATTCACATAGTGGGATTTACCATTCACGTAGTGGGATTTACCAAAAACCAGCAGGCATATGACAGCAGTTACGTAACGTAATTGCTTGTCATTGTTTTCTGATTTCCACTTCATCTTCCCCGCAGGTTCACTCCCTCTCTCACTACAAATCCTCTTTCCCACAATCAAAACCCACCAAATCAACAATCTCTACAGAATGGTGATGCGAAGGAGTAAGATAATAGCATTTCCAACATTCTTCTTTCCTTCTTCCCGCATTTCATCACCGTCGGTCTTCCTCTCTCCTTTTTCTCACTGCGTCGCTTTCTTCCTCTCTCCTTTCTCTCACTTTCAGACAAGGCATTTTGGTCTTTTGGCCAAAAATCTGAATTCCAGATTGGTACCCAGTCCCCTATATGTCATTTTGCTTATTCAGGTCCCTTATTTGTCTTTTTAGAATTCAGGTGGTATTTTATTGTCATTTTCCCAATGAAATTTTCCCTAATTAATAATATGACTTTCTTCCACCGACGACTTTTGATCTGGTACAATAATTAAATTTTACTGTGGATGGGAGGACGAGAAGTAAAAGTTATTTTATTAGAAATTGATATATAACAACTGATTAACTGAAGCTAAAGTAGGAAAATGCTACAACATATATTAATATATAGTGATTATATCACATATTGCCACACCTAATAGTCACTGTGGACTCATAAAACGAGAGCTTGAACATAAATCAACTCTCTTCTACACGCATCCTTGCTGCGGATAATTTCATGGCGAGATTGTGACGTCTTCAATTTTATTAATGTATATAAAGCAACAAATAACAAATTTTTATTAAACAATTAAAATACATATATATAATGAAACTGTAAATTTTGGTTTTTTCGAAGAAGTGCTCAGCATTAACCAATGAAATTTGGATGTAATAGAAAGAACTAATTTCTTATAACACGATAAAATAATGTTTGCATTTGGTAAAAAATATTATTCACATTTAATATCTAATAATGTTTTGAACAAATTATTTTTAATACGAAAATAGGAAAAAAATCTTTTTTCTCAATAAAAAACAATACTGAAACTGTCGAATTAGTTTCTCTCGGGAGAAGGGCTCCGCATTATACGCAAAACGTACAAGGATTGCGCATGAATTTTGATGTCATCCCAACAAACAAACCCAGCTACACTCATTCACATGTTACGCCTAGTTGTTGTTGCACTTAAACAGAAGGAATTTTTTTTTTCCCTCTCTTATCATGTATATAAGTCACTTTCAATATGTTTTATATAGATAAAAAAATTCTTAAGCTTATTAATTTTTATTTAAAAGTCAACAATTTTTATTTTTATTGTTATTTAATATACATTACACGTCATGTAAATAAAATCAACACAACAATAAAAGAAACTAAAATTATATATCAATATAAAATTTTTTCTCAATACCTTATAAATAGAAAAAAAAAATCTTTTCTTTCAGTCATATAAATAGAAATAGAGGAGTATTTGCTTTTGTGGGGTAAAAAAAAAAAAAGAACTACCTGTTGTACCAAAATAGACCATCCATAATTCCATATATCACAAAGAGAGATTTATTTAAGCACAAGCTAATACAAAAAAAAAAAAGCGCCATGCCTGAATTTTAATCAGTTTAAAAGAGACCTCAGTTTTTTTTTTTTTAAAAATAAAAATGTGTGAATTATCTCCATACCACTAGGTTATAAACTTATAATTTAATCCTCCCTTCGTCCTAAATGTACAAAATAGTCAGAAAAAATATTTTTTAAATATAAAGCTTCAATCAATTTATCTTTTAGATATCTAATTTTTAAACTGACATATAGGAATGCTTCATTGAGGTATTTGAGGGAGATGTCACGTTTATTAGAATTAAATAATTTATTTATCTTTATTATTGATCTACCCAAATTAATTTTTACATTAAATATATAATTCTGGTTAACATCCCTGAACTGACATATATCAATTGAATGGAACAGAAATCTATATGTAGATGAGATTTCTAGTCATGTAAGCAAAAGCCACTTAAAGTTGAGATTTTTCCAATTAGTTTTTTTTTTTTAAAAATTTTCAATTTAGGGGCAGTTGGAAACGGAAGGACAGCAAGTGGAAGTGGAAGAGTAAGCCATACCCAAACAAAGAAAAGAAAGGAGGCGGTGGTGTTTGTCTCAACGTTCATCCGTGAACCTCTGTCTCAAAAGTTTTTCTGTTTATCTCCATTCTCTTCCCTCCATTTTCCCTACCTGCTTCCTCTTACTCATCCTTTCACGAGATTCTTTTTCCCCCTCTTCTCTGTCTTTTTCTCTCTCTATATATACCCCACCATACCCGACCTTCCTCCCTCACATGTCCTCCCTCCCTTCTCTCCTCTCCTCTGTTCTCCTCGGTTTCACCCACCTCCCAGCGTTTTCTCTTCTCCTTTCTTTCTAACCAAACAAGTTTTTTCTTTTCTCTTCTATCTCAATACCATTTGAGAAGCTGAGTTCTTATGCGGTAGCAGATGTATTCAACTGTCAAGAACGCTCACAGTCACAGGCCTGCTGCTTCTTCAGGTAATCCCTCTTCCTTTCATGTTCAAATCCTTATTTTATTTACCAAACAAACTGATAAAAGAGAGAGACGAGTCACTGGTCGCTTGTTTAATCTGATTGTTCATGTCAGGCCCATTTATGATTCCCATCACTTTTCTGCTGGATGCCATTGTTGTTGCGCTGGTTGTGAGTCCTTTTGCTGTCACTGGTCTCAAGGAATGTACCAACACTCCCACACAATCTCATACCTTGCGCGCCCAGTTATCAAAATCCAAAAACCAGACATGGAAGGCTGAGGTTATGTCTCACTATCACCTCACTCCGACAGATGACTCTGTCTGGGAAACTTTGCTGCCCAGAAAATTGTTGAAAGGAGGAAAAAATGAGCATGATTGGGCAATGATGTACAAACAGATTAAGAATCAAGGGTTGTTGAACTCGAACTCGCCTCAAGGTATTCTCAAAGAAGTTTCACTACATGATGTGAGATTGGATCAAAACTCGATCCATTATCGGGCACAGCTCACAAATTTGGAGTATTTGTTACTGTTGGATGTTGACAATTTGCTATGGAGTTTTAGGAATACAGCTGGCTTGCCTACTCCTGGCACGCCTTACGGAGGTTGGGAAAGTCCTGAAATGGAGCTTAGGGGCCATTTTGTTGGTGAGTTGCTTTCATTCATTCATTATCTTAGATGTTTGTTTCATTATTTCTATTTAGTTATTGTCTTTAATTGTACCATATTACTTATGTCCCCTCATAAATGCTTACTTTATTGGAGGTTAAAAGGTGAGACTGTGTGAAAACAGATCCGACATTAAATTCCATTAAGCAATGAGTGAAAATGTCATAACATAAAGTTACATGTTTTCTCATATTAATTAATTAGTTGTTTTTAACATTTTGAAGGCCATTACTTGAGTTCATCGGCTAGAATGTGGGCTAGCACACATAATGATGCTTTGAAGGGGAAAATGTCAGCCATCGTTGGTGGTCTTTCAGCTTGCCAACAGAAAATTGGAACAGGATATCTCTCAGCATTTCCATCTGAATTTTTTGATCGCTTTGAAGCAATTCAATATGTGTGGGCTCCCTATTATACCATTCACAAGGTACATTAATCCATAACTTGTTCTTGAGTATGTAAGTATATAATAACTGTACCATCAAGTGAATATTGTGGGGCTTAATTTCCTTGGTAAACTTTGATAGATCATGGCTGGGCTATTAGATCAACATATTGTAGCTGGAGACCCTCGTGCTTTGAAAATGGTGACGTGGATGGCTGAGTACTTTTACAACCGTGTGCAGAATGTGATCGCAAAATACACTATAAGTAGACACTACCAATCATTGAATGAAGAAACTGGAGGAATGAATGATGTCCTTTACAATTTATATAGCATAACGGTAGGTTAATTAGTATTGTTGCTTCATTAATTTGTTCAAATAATACTTGTCATTTCTATACTTGCTTCATTTACTAGTTATGAAGAAGTGATTTTTCAAAATACAAGATAAATATATGAGATGAGTCTTGTATCATAAAACACAAAAAATACTTATTTAAGACTAATACAAAGAGCTATTTAATATAATTTTGAGTCGTTTCAAGTTGCTCATACGTTCAATTCTAAGTGCACATGTCTTGCAAACTTATGTAGGGAGATCAAAAGCATCTATGGCTGGCTCATCTTTTTGACAAGCCATGTTTTTTAGGGTTGCTTGCTGTAAAGGTAATGATTACATTCATTTATTATATTGTTTTTATCTGATTTTTAACTATATTTTTGGCCCTAAATCACTAATTTCCATTTCAGTACCTAAAAAGCCATTGCCTGGAAATTTCTTCCAAAAAGTTGCTGTCTTGCTCATTAATTAATTAATTATTTTATTTTTCTGGATGTTGAATGTTAACATCATTATGGTCTTTTTTATTTATTTCATCTTAAATTATTTGGATCAGAATTGGAGTTAAATGCTACGTACCAATCGGTTGCAATGTCAACTAAATTTCCGTGAAAAACAAGTTTCTCACTTAAATCAAATTTCACTTCAAATGAAAAGCAGATTGGGGTGTCCACAGAAAGGGAAAAAAAGCAGATTGGATTGGGAGTAAAATGAGGGCAATCATTATTTCCCCTTTCACCCCCCCCAAAAAAAAAAAGATTCATTTAAGTGAACATCATTAGCAATAACGAGCTCACATTTGTATGAAATGTTCATAATTGGATTTCAACTTTGGCAGTGGCATAATCATATTCTAGTTTAGATACATATTTAACTGGGTCTACAATATCTTATTTCCTCTGTTTATTCATTTTTAATTAACTCACACAAATTAATGCAGGTAGATAGTGTGTCCCAAAACAAATTCCAATATTTTCAAATATCCCCTTAATTAAATACAGTTAACTATTTTTAATGAGGACTGAACTAAATTAACAGGGTTCAAGTAATTTTTCAATTTTTCAGGGGCATTTTTGGAATTAAACCTCCAATCTTTTCAAATATACCCCTAAAATGCATAATAAATTGAAAAATAAAACCTTAAATATTAGCTGTCAGTCATCCTACTGATGATTTATTACCATATCTTTTCTATATAATGTTAGATATAATTATTTTCTTGCAAAGCCCAAGAGTTTTAAAAAATCTTCATTTTTTCTATGCAGGCTGATGACATTTCGGTATTGCATGCTAATACACATATACCGATTGTTGTTGGATCTCAAATGCGGTATGAGGTTACTGGTGATCCGCTTTATAAGGTAACCTCTGCACATAGAGATATATATATTATTTATAAAATTTAATTTGAATGCCTTCCTCATAATTATTTATGAGCAGACTTAAAGGTGACAAACATTCAAGACCGAATAACTTTATGCATTCTATTTTGCAAAGATTCAAGTTTCTAACTAGCTCGATTGTTCATGCTTTAATAATTTCGTTTATGTTAGGAAATTGGAACATTCTTTATGGACATTATTAATTCTTCTCATAGCTATGTAACTGGAGGAACATCAGTTGCAGAGTTTTGGTAATATGACTTGATTAATTATTTTTACTTCCATTTTATTTTTCCCATATGGACTTCAAATAAATGGTCCATTGACTAACAAGGGTTCTATTCCTTCTTGTTATAGCAATTACTCATTGATTAATTTCTGTTTTTTTTTTTTAAAGGAGTGATCCAAAGAGAATGGCAGATAATATTTTGAAAACAACAGAAACTGAAGAATCATGCACAACTTATAATATGTTGAAGGTAAAGCCAGCCATCTATCCTTTTATTAGCTAGTTGTTTCTTTTTCCCGATCCTTAGTTTTGTGCCATAAATTGCTGCAAACTGTCTTCATTATATCAGCAATAAGACAAATTTACCGGACTTAATTTCTTAGGTTTCAAGACATCTATTTAGATGGACCAAGGAAGTAACATATGCAGATTATTATGAGCGTGCCTTAACAAATGGTGTGCTAAGTATTCAAAGAGGCACGGATCCTGGAGTGATGATTTATATGCTCCCTCTTGGCCCTGGGGTTTCAAAGGCTAAAACTGGACATAGTTGGGGAAATAAATTTGATTCTTTTTGGTGTTGTTATGGAACCGGTATACATATGCTTCCTACTTTTCTCCATCAAATAATTCAAATTATGTCAAACTATATTATATGCTTATATTCTCTACTCTCTTTTCTTTTTGTGTCATCTTTAGGAATTGAATCATTCTCAAAGTTGGGGGATTCTATTTATTTTGAACAAGAAGGGAACCCAACACTTTACATAATCCAATACATATCAAGTTCTTTTAATTGGAAGTCTGGGGGTTTCATGCTTAATCAAACTGTGGCTCCTACTACTTCATGGGATCCTTACATAAGAGTTACCTTCACATTTTCTCCTACTGAGGTATTTACTTACAGATTTTAATGTTACGAAAGATACTTGCTTTTGCATGAAACTTAGTTCATTAGAATTTCAACCTCTTCCTTTTTGTCCTTTAATGATGGAGATTGAACATTTCAAACGGTGATGCAGAGATTTATTTAGAACTGTTACATGATGGTGACTATTGCAGTAGAAGATGGGCTCTTTATGTGATGCCTAAATAGACATCTGAACTTGAAACAATTCAATGCCTTGAATTTATTCTAATCCCTAAGAGAATTATCTAAATGATTATGGTTAATAGATTGAAATATTCACTTTGTTCAGGGAGCTGGCTCTTCCTCTACACTAAACTTCAGGATACCAACATGGACAGTTTCAGACAGCGCCAAGGCTGTACTGAATGATCAGACTTTATCTCTTCCATCTCCTGGTATTTAACTCGTTTCCTTTGAAAACTATGGATTTCACCTTATTTATGTAATAATCATTTGGTCTCGCCATTAGTTTTTAACACATTTTTATCCCTCTTATGTCCAACATCACATGTTATTCTGATGTTTTTTCTATCTTAGAGAAAGCAAAAGCGAAAAAGAATAGGATTCAATTTAAATTTGGGAACCAAAATGCAACTACCTTTTGTATTCTAAGAGGAAGTTCTTATCAGCATAGAACAGAGCAAACTCACCTCCTTTTTTGCCCGTGTAGGAAATTTTTTGTCAATCACAAGAAAATGGGGTAGCAATGACAAGTTAACCCTTCAGATTCCGCTTACAATCAGAACAGAGGCTATTGTAGGTATGAAAAAATCCGTCATCTATGCTAGCCACTTCCACTGAACACAAGAAAAAGGAAAAATTAATCTCATAACTGATATTGTGTTTTGGATTGAATTCAATTTAGATGACAGATCAGAATATGCTAGTCTTCAAGCAATTCTTTATGGTCCATATCTTCTTGTTGGCCATACCACTGGTGATTCGGACATTAAAGTTGGATCAGACTCATCTAATGCAAATTGGATTACTCCAATCCCAGCTACTTACAACAGTCAACTAGCAACTCTTTCCCAAGTTGTTTCAAACTCAACTTTGGCTTTAACAAACTCAAATCAATCTCTTATAATGCAAGAATTTCCTGAACCTGGCACAGAATCAGCCCCTTATGCTACCTTCAGACTTATTTCAAGTCAATCAAACTCCAAGTTTTCAACAGTGAGAGATGCCATTGATACATCAGTAATGTTGGAACCCTATGATCTTCCTGGAAAACTCTTAATGCACCAAGGAGCAGAAAAAGGTCTTGTGATTGCAGATTCTTCCAATGGCGGGGTCTCAAGTGTTTTCAATGTGGTTGCAGGATTGGATGGGAAAAATGGAACCATTTCCTTAGAGTCCAAAAGCAATAAAGGTTGCTTTGTATCTAGTTCCGGTTCTGGTGCAAGCGTGAAGCTAATTTGCAGTTCTGGTTCTGATGTTAATTTCAACCAAGCTGCAAGCTTTATAGCAACACAGGGAATAAGCCAATATAATCCTATCAGTTTTGTGGCTAAAGGGGCAAGGAGAAATTTTGTTTTGGAGCCATTATATTCCTTTAGAGATGAAACTTATAGTGTTTACTTTAACATTCAAGCTTGATATAGATTTCTTTTTCCATCCTCTTGAGAGCTACAGAAATGATTGGGAAGTGTATATGGTACATCATTGGAAAGTTCTCTTTTCATTCAAATGATGAGCGAGTGTACTGAAACATGCATCTCAAATGGCATGAATGATGATGATGCAATGTACATGAAAAAATAAATGAATATATATATATATAGGGAAAATTAATATTAGTCCCCATATTAGTTTTTATCAGCTTTTATACGGTCCTTGTTGTTTATGAATTTTAAAGACATCCCTATTCTTGGTATGTTTAGGGAAAATTAATATTAGTCCCCATATTAGTTTTTTGCCGATACTGCTCATTGCAGTGTAGGGAGGAGTATTTTTTTTTTTTGGGTATGTTTATATAAATAATCTTAGTTCCTATAGTTTATATCAACCATCATATTAGTCTTTTTGTTTAAGAATTTTAAATACTTCTAAATCTGCTAATATTTATGCAGTTCATCCTTGTACTATTTATTACCAACAAATCAATCTTCGGGTCATGTCAAGAAATTTTGGGACACTAGGCAAAAATTACTGGAGGCCTAGTGTATGGAGATTTATTTTCATATCATTTTCCTAACTTTTTAAGATGCAAAGTTTATCAAATTTAATAATAAGATTATCTAAGTTTTCGCTCTCAATAAATAATTAGCTAATTAATCTAATATTACCTCCAATCCTAAATATAAAATTCATTTGATTTTTATTTTGATCCTGAATATAAGACCCTAATTCACTTTGCTTTTCATATTTATTCATTTTTCTCAAGGTAGTCCTTATAATAATAATAGTTTTAGCCAATACACTTAATTAATAAGGATATTTTGAAAAAAAAAACATTTATTTATTACAAATTACTAACTAAATTAATTTTTTAATCTACTCAAATTAATCAACTAGCTCTTACATTAGGAATCGGAGGGAGTATGATCTTATAACATTGTTAATTTTAGAGAGATTTAAGTAATTTTATTTTTTAAAACTTTTTTTTAACAATAGTAACCATTACACTGTCAATAATAATTTATAGGTAATGCAAATATCTAAAAAGAATTAAATTTTTATATAGTTGAATACCTGTAATGTTTTAACATTTTTTGTTGATATTTATCTTAATGTCTTTATTTTTTTTATGTTGATATTCATCTAAAGTTATGAAGTTTAGAATTTCAAATAAAAAAGAGTTAATACAAATTTGACATTATTTTAGTTTTGATTCCTAAAATTTAAAAAAATGATTTTGGTCATTGAAATTTAACTTTATTTTGAATTTGATCTTTAAAATTTGATTTTATTTTGACCCACTTAAATATTTTTGGTGCCTAAAACAAGGTCTCAACGACCTAAATCAAAATCAGGTCAAATTTTAAGAATTAAAAATAATATTAACTCAATAAAAAATAGAACTAAATTACATTCTCAAAACGTGTTAATACTATTTTTGGCCCATTAACTTTGTTCCTATTTTGATTTTGGTCTCTCAAATTTTTTTCTATTTAAAATATTAGTTTCTATAATTTAATAAAAATTTGGATCATTTTGTCTTTTTGATGGACTAAAACCCATTATTTGAAACTCGAGAGACTAAAACTAAAATTTATGCAAATTTGAGGGACAGATATTATATTAAACCTTCTGAAAATTTTATAGAGTAAATATATTAATTCGAGATCTACGCATTCTTTTTATATACACACACACACCAGAATAAATAATATAAAAATAATCACTTTTTACATACATACATATATGTGTGGCCCATATTTATGGGCGGTTTTATTTGGGTAATTGTCTCCATTGCCTAAAAACGTTGTAGCCTCGATCCATCCTCCGCATGCCTATGCGAGTTGGCAATATTAAAAAGGTACTCATGTCCAAAAATAATACGTATCAAATGAATAAGCTAATCTTTCCCAAATTATTGTTTTAGCGTGGAATCTGAATATAGACGGCTAACTGGGGAATAAAGTCGTTCAGTGAGCAAAAATAAAGTCGTGTGTGTATAAAAGAGCTATCCTTTGGGTTAAAAACAAAAAAAAAAAGAACGGAAAAAAGAGCTCTCCCTGTTTAGATTGTCTTGACAATGTTAATTTTTGTACAGGAATATGCTTAGATTTATCCATGCAAATAAATCGTTTATATTATTTAATTATCACAATATTTTACTCCTCAAACTTCTTGTCCAGTCATATTATAGAGGACTTCTAATGTTCTCCACCCTTCCCATATTTCCCCTCTCATTTTTTTTATTTTACCTTTTCTTTTAATTGTTTGGGCTTAGTGTATTTTAGTCTCAACATTCTCATGCATTGCCATTACCTTCAATATAATCTTCCCTTGTCTTTTGGCCTAGGCTCCCAATCACATACCTCATCAGCCTTGCGTCTACACACACACATTAATGGAGTTTTTGTTTCTGAATTTTACGCCCATTAATAGACTCTCGTATCATAATCATGTTAACTTTTGTGTAAGCTTGATTTTGGCGATATAGATAAGGCTAACATTAGGTTAAGACACAACAAGTAAATACCTAAATTTTGATATATCTCATTGTTGAAAAGTGCTTCTTTAATTCGGTTGGGGACAAGTCAGCAATGCCAAAAAAAAAGGAGAAGCAATGGCATTTGTATCATGTTCATAAGTCCATTACCTGGACCTTTCTATTTTGTTTAAAATTTATCCTTTTTCTGTTTAGCTTCATTCTCCTCCCTCCATTTTTTTTCTCTTTATCCTTTTTTACTATGTATATATACCCCGTTCTCACTTGCATCTTTTATCACTTCTCTTCCCATTCTCCTCTCCCCTGTTCTCTTCCATCTCAAGTGCATTTTCATTCTTTTTCTTTCTCTTCTCTTTCTAAAAAAACAATTATTTGTCATTGGTATTGGGAATTTGAATTTTAATGCAGGATCAGATGTATCTATTTGTTCAGACTTTCAGCAGGCCTGCAACTTCTTTAGGTTATTTCTCTTACTTTCTTATTCATTAATTTCTTCAAAATTCTCATTTCAATAGCCTTATCTATTTTATTTAGATTAGTCATACGAATGTTCACTTCTCAAACAGAAAATAACAAGAATAAGTCACTGATCATTGATCATATTTGAATTCTTTTTAGGCCCCTTTGTTCTTCCTATCACTTTCCTCTATGCGATCATTGTGCTGGTGTTGTGTCCTTTTGCTGTCTCTAGTCTTAAAGAATGCACCAACACTATTACCCAATCTCATACCATGCGTGCCCAATTATTAACATCTAAAAACCAGACATGGAAGGCAGAGGTTATGTCACATTATCATCTTACTCCAACAGATGACTTTGTCTGGCAAACTTTGCTACCTAGAAAGTTATTGATTGAAGAAAAAGATGAGCATGATTGGGCAATGATGTATAGACAAATTAAGAATAAGGGTCAATGGAGCGCACCTCAAGGTCTTCTTAAAGAGGTGTCACTACATGATGTGAGATTGCTTCCGGGATCAATCCATGCTCGAGCACAGCTCACAAATTTGGAGTATCTTTTACTATTAGATGTTGATAGCATGTTGTGGAACTTCAGAAAAACAGCTGGTTTGCCCACTCTTGGAAATCCTTATGGAGGTTGGGAAAGCCCCGAATTGGAGCTTCGAGGCCATTTTGTTGGTGAGTTTCTTTCATTCATCATCTTAACTCATTTCACTACATCTAAATCTAGTCTTAACCATTTAGTGTTACTCATATCTCTTCATGAATCCTTTTTTTTAAGGTTCAGGTGTGAGTTACATTCATAACTATTAGGTTGAAGAAGAGATATAAATAAGTGAAAAACCTCATTACGTAATGTTTTAAGGTTTTACATTCCAATGTAATGTTTAGTTATACATTTTTGTGTCAATGCTATTTTTGGTTCCTAAAATTTGATTTTATTTTGATTTTAGTCTCAAAAATTTATAACCAGTGACTTTGGTCCTTAAAATCTTATTTTAGGAACCAAAAATACTATTCCAGGGATTAAAAGTCTTTAAACAGACTAAAATGTGGTTCTATTGCTAGGACCAAAACCAATAATTTCAAATTTTAGGGATTAAAACTAAAATAAAGTCAAACTTCAGGAACAAAAAATGTTGCTAACTCTAAATTTTTTATCAAAATCTAATGAAGTAGAGTAGCTAGGAGGATCTATCACAGACTGATTTTGTTTGCAATTTATTTTTCAATAATAGTATATAATTGCTTGAGCTTTCACATTTTGCAGGGCACTACTTGAGTGCATCGGCTCGAATGTGGGCTAGCACACATAATGATACTCTGAAAGAGAAAATGTCAGCTCTTGTTATTGGTCTTTCAGCTTGTCAGCAAAAATTTGGTACAGGATATCTTTCCGCATTTCCATCTGAATTCTTTGATCGTTTTGAAGAACTTCAGTATGTGTGGGCTCCCTATTACACTATTCACAAGGTACGTTAATAGTGAACTTGTTTATGATGATACAATTATATACTAGTGGGGGAATATTTTGTAGGATTGAATCCAATTAGTCAATTTTGACAGATTATGGCTGGCTTGTTAGACCAACACACTATAGCTGGAGACCCTCAAGCTCTGAAAATGCTAATATGGATGGTTGAGTACTTTTACAACCGTGTGCTGAATGTAATCACAAAGTACACTATAAACAGACATTATCAATCATTGAACGAGGAAGTTGGAGGAATGAATGATATCCTTTACAATTTATATAGCATAACGGTAGGATAATTTCTTTTCTAGTAACTATATTAATTTGCCTATACAATGGTTTTCACACACACACACACTTTGTTGATATAACTTATTGAGTCATCTTGGGTAATCATTGAATGAGGAAGTTAGAGAATGAATGATATTCTTTACAATTTATATAGCATAACAGTGGGATAATTGCTTTGCTGGTAACTATATTAATTTTCTTATACAATGGTTTTCACACACACACACACTTTGTCGATATAACTTATTAAGCCATCTTGGGTCTGGCCATGCCCTAAGTTGATTTTTTTAGCCTATGGCATTTTGTAATTCTTTCACCAACATCGTGCCAAGATGAAACTTGATAGAGTTGGACTTAAGAAAAACCCTAGATATAAATATAAGTTCGATAAGACAAAAGTTGATAATTATAACTCAACACCCAATACTTGTTCTTACATTCAAATATGAAATTGTATCTATCTTGTTAACCTATGCAGAGAGATCCAAAGCATCTATTGTTGGCTCACCTTTTTGATAAGCCATGCTTTTTAGGACTGCTTGCTGTCCAGGTAATGATTATTTTTTTATTATTAGTATATTATATATTTTATGTTAATTTAAACTATATTAATGAACCTACATTATTGTAACTTACAAAATTGTAAAGCCATTACAAGACCTAAACACCCAATTCCCTATTTAACTTTCTTACAAAGCCTAAGAGTTTTAAATTTTCAATTTTTCCCCATGTAGGCTGATGACATTGCAAACTTGCATGCTAATACACACATACCAATTGTTGTTGGATCTCAAATGCGATATGAAGTCACCGGTGATCCACTTTATAAGGTAAATTTCTACTTGTTTATATATTATATCATGTTTATTTACTATTTGTTACCCTTAATTTAGATATTTTTATTTATATTATTTATAGAGTTTTATTTTTATGTTTTCTTCTCAATTATGTAATATGATTATTTTCAGTAATGCCTTGTGAAATATGTGAAGATAATAAACATTCAAAACTCAATACTTAGTTTCTAACTAGCTCCATTGATTTTTTTGCTTTTTCATAGGAAATTGGAACATTCTTCATGGACCTCATTAACTCGTCTCATAGTTATGCAACCGGAGGGACTTCAGTTTCAGAGTGGTGGTAATGTGGCCTAATAATTAATTAATTGTCATTTTTTCCCACATGAAACTCAAATGATTCTTTAGTAGCAATTGTTGTGTTCCTTCTTTTATAGCAGTTAGTCACTGATGTCTTCTTTGTGTAGGAATGATCCAAAAAGAATAGCAGATAACATCCTGAAAACAGTAGAAACTGAAGAATCATGCTCAACTTATAACATGTTGAAGGTATTATTAATCATCTATCATTTTCATTGTTTTTGATGGAATACTTATAAGGAAGAAAGTATATTTAGGGAAAAATTTTAAAGCTCATATTATAAGTTGTTGTATAGTAATTTTATTGTATCAACAATGAAAAATTAACAGAGTTAGTGATTTCTTAGGTTTCAAGGTACTTATTTAGATGGACCAAGGAAGTAACATATGCAGATTATTATGAACGCGCCTTAACAAATGGTGTACTGAGTATTCAAAGAGGCACAGATCCTGGAGTGATGATTTATATGCTCCCTCTTGGCCCTGGGGTATCAAAGGCTAAATCTGAACACAGTTGGGGAACAAAATTTGACTCTTTTTGGTGTTGTTATGGAACTGGTAATTCAAATGTTGTGCTTATTTAATCTCTTACATTGTATGAGATCATAATATATCCTTTGATAACTCAAACTTCCATGCTCTTATGATATCCACTTTTTTTTGGGTATTCTTTAGGTATTGAATCATTTTCAAAGTTAGGGGATTCAATTTATTTTGAACAAGAAGGAAACCCAACTCTTTACATAATCCAATACATATCAAGCTCTTTCAATTGGAAGTTTGGGGGTCTCATGCTTAATCAGACTGTGGCTCCTACTACTTCATGGGATCCTTACTTAAGAGTCACTATCACATTCTCTCCTGCAATGGTACTTACAACATTACCTGATATTCATCTTTAACTATTTTAGACTGAGCATCATCATGATGCCTAATTTGGTTGAAGTTTGGCTTGTTTTGTTCTCATCCACTTTTCACTAAGTGGTTCTATCATTTTTAAGGGGGGAAAATAGGAAAAGTGCTACAATTTTAATATCTAAAACTCAAAATATACACTTTTGCAGGGAATTGGATCTTCCTCTACGTTGAATTTAAGAATACCAACATGGACACATTTAGACAATGCCAAAGCTTTATTAAATGATCAGACTTTATCTCTACCTTCTCCTGGTATTTTACTCTTTTCAACTTCAACTAGTGCTATAGCAAGGCTAAGAATTGAAAGTAAATTTTATTTTGTGGACATATAGGAAACTTTTTGTCAATCACAAGAAAATGGAGTGCCAATGACAAGCTAACCCTTCAATTTCCTGTTACTATTAGAACAGAAGCTATAAAAGGTAGAAATCTATTTGTACTTTTCACTTTCGTTTCATACAAAGAGGAAAAAAAAGTTCTTATTATTGATATTGTATTTTGAATTGTATTCGATTGATCAGATGACAGACCAGAATATGCTTCTGTTCAAGCAATCCTTTATGGTCCTTATCTTCTTGTTGGCCATACCTCTGGTGATTGGGATATTAAAATTGGGTCAAATACATCTATTGCTAACTGGATTACTCCAATCCCTACGAGTTACAATAGTCAACTGGCAACTTTTTCCCAAGTCATTTCAAGCTCAACTTTTGCTCTAACAAACTCAAATCAATCTCTCATAATGCAAAATTTACCTGGACCTGGCAACGAATCAACCCCTCACGTGACGTTTAGACTTATTCCAAGTGAACTAATCTCACAATTTTCAACAGTGAGAGATGCTATTGGTAAATCAATAATGTTGGAGCCATATGATCTCCCTGGAAAGCTCTTGATGCACCAAGGAGTAGAAAATAGTCTTGTGATTACAGATTCTTCTAATGGTGGGGTCTCAAGTGTTTTCAATATGGTAGCAGGATTAGACGGACAAAATGAAACTATATCCTTAGAAGCCAAAAGCAATAAAGGTTGTTTCATGTGCAGTACTGATTCTGGTGCAAGCGTCAAGCTAAGATGCAAGTCTGGTTCAGATGTTAACTTCAATCGAGCCGCAAGCTTTATACTTACAGAAGGATTAAGCCAGTATGATCCCATCAGTTTTGTGGCTAAAGGGGAAAAGAGGAATTTTGTCTTGGAGCCGTTATACTCCTTCAGAGATGAAACTTATACAGTTTATTTTAACATTCAAAATTGATATAGGTTTTATTTTTCCTCCTCTCAAGAGATAGGGAGATGATTAGAAATTGGATATGGTTATATTCCATGAAGAGGGGGATTGAAATATCTCAAATGATATGAATTATGATGATACAATGTAAAGAATAATTAAATGAATTAATGAATATATGGGGAAAATTGATCTAATAATCCCTATAATTTGTATCATATTTAATTTGTTCTGAAAGTTAGAATTTTTGAAGACATCTTTGTATTGTTCATCCTCTATAGGCTTGTGGATTAATATTAAGAAAAAAATTGCCAAAGTTACCTCTGGTTTTCTAATACCAAAACAGGGTTTTGATTAATCAATGATTTTGATCACTTTTCCTACTAGTTTTAATGATATATATATATATAAGAGACATGGAACCCATTCTCTTATGTCTCCTCTAACTTGGAGGAGAAGGAACTGAACAAGTTGGGTTCAGTGTAAATAACTCTGAGGACAAGTGCTCCTCCATTTAATTTCTAATCATCCAGTGACTGAAAGAAGAAATAGATTCAACCTGAAATCCCTAAGATGACTCATCATATTGAAATTAGGTATGGTTTTTAGTTTTCAATCTCTCTTTCAGTAGAAGTTGTATATTTATTGTTGTAAAGCGTATATATGTAATCAAATCTATAACAAATTATAGTACCCACAGATTATGAATGTTGAAATTTATTCATCAGATTGAAGGATTCAAATTGGCCCTAAGCTGTGTTGGTCTTAGTTAGAGTGGAAGCAATATAACATGTAAAAACAGCGACAATCTGGCATTATAAATATATAAATAAGAAATATTTACACGCTAAGACTCACACCATTTATACATACATATATATAAAGAAAGGAAACATTATTTAACAAACACTATTAGTCACAACGAGAGTGGCAAAAATTAGAATGATATTCTAAATAGAAGTTTCAACGGCTACACTTGGCAGATGGGCTTCCCTTGATGACTGTAACGGGGCAAGAAGCATTTCTCACCACATGATTGCTTACACTCCCTAGCAACACCCTATCATCATCATCATCAATAATTTCAATCTTTGGTATGAAAACTATTTAACTAATTTGAATAGATTATTAAGTCAAATAAATTAGTTAATTATAATAAATGTGATAAGTTATTAGTTTTGAAAAAAATGATAAACATAAAAAACAAAATAAATTGAGATTTTATATTTAAAACTAAATCCAATGATTCAACTAATTCTTATAATAAAGAGTGGAGATAGGTAGTACTATAATTTAAAATATAAAGAGAGAAGAAAGTGTGTTGCCTTTTGATGGGACCAAAACCCCTACTTCCAACGACCAAAGAGTCAAGTTGTAGCTGATTAACAGCTTTGCACAGCTTCTCTTTTGGATCCCCCCAATATACCTTTGCCTCTACCTTTGCCTGTTACACATATTCACAAGCACACACCAATACCGCTTCTTCATAATTCATAAACTATTAAATAACCTTTCAATTCATACGAGAGAAATAAAATTGCCGAATAACACAGCAAGCAATAATAAGCAAACAAACAAAATCTACACACAGATATATACCCCTCTGGTTTTTGAGCCAGTGTCAAGGATAGCCATCACTTCCGGGTCCCTAGGAATCCCATATTGCTTCACCAAGTTGGTCTCTCTCAGTTCCTCCAAAGGCACCAAAGCTGCAAGACCCATGCATACATATATACATACTTGTATATTTATATATCAAAAAACCTGAACTGAAGTTATATATAAGCATGAATGGACAAGAGAGACGTATATACGTGAACCAGTGTCGTGGAAAAGGTCTTTCCTAGTGTGATCAGAGTGGGAAGGCTGAACGTTGATGAGGATGAGGCGATCCCCTTTGTCGGTGAGATTATGGAGAGCCCATTTGAGGGCTGATTTGCTGGTCGGAGAGAAGTCCACAGCTACACCAACGGTACGTGTCTTTGCCATCGATGCTGATCTTAACAAGTTCCCAGGTCTTGTGTTTCTTTTATAATGGTATTTATTTGCTTTTATGTTTATTCTGTATTGAGTTGTTTGGCGACTTTGCGGCTGGTTTCGAAATCCTCTGGGTCGGAGAATATTTTGGTGCTATGCAGTTGAAAAGATGGATAAAGAATAGTGGAAAAAAAAAGAATTTTTGTGGAATATGATGAGCTGTGTATAGTCAATTTTATTCCTTAAAGATAAGAGTGAGGGCATGTTTGGAACGGTGTCAAAGAACTTGTCGCTTAATCGGCTCCCTTGTGGGGGAGGGGGTTTTAAATTCTCTCTCCCCCTCTCTATATATACATGTGTGTGTGTGTGTATACAAGACATTTTTTTCTCAATTTCAGTTTGCAAAAATTCACTGATATAAAAGTCATTTTTACCGCTGTTAATATGAACAAGCTCTTAACTGTTAAACATGGTGGGAACAGGAAACCGGGAACTTTGAGCAGACAACTGCGAACTATTCGGCTGATGCGATACAGCTAAACAACAACTTTCTAACGTAGAAATCCACAGATAATAAACTAGCTAATGCCTATACCTGTCAAGAGATGCTCATGATCAAAGAGGATTCTAGTTTTGTACCCAAGAAAAAATACGTCATATAAAATAATAACTACTTGCTACGCACAAAGATACCAATGATTAAAAAAATTAATATCTGTCAAAATGCTGAGAATACGATGTAGACCCTCATATAAATTGAGTTTTTTAATATATGATGGTTAAAAGTTGATTTCATAATTAACTATTTGTTTAAATTATATTTATAAGAGTCCTACTTGTAAAACTTGTGTGAAAGTTCTTACTGATCGCGTTAATCTAAGTTGAATGTCTTGCCAATCACGTTAACAGAAGTTGAGATTATACTGCAAAATTATGATTCAATTTTGAGGTAGATTAAGAATATTATTAATTAGATTATAAAATGCTTTATAAGGTAGTGTTTAAGACCAAAACTAACTGAAAAACTCAGGTGAGCATAATTTCTTTTTGCAGTTCTTTTTCATGAACTATATATTATTCTCCCTCTGTTCATATTTATAAGAAACAATTTACTAGCTACTCATTATAAGTACGTTCATGGAAGTCAAGGACACTTCAAAAATTGAAAGAAAGAATTTTTCTCCATACTTATTTCAATGTAAATTATAATTGAAAAGTTACTTTTAAAAACTCCAATTACCATCCTAAATAAGTCCTTAATCAATTGAATTAACGTATGTTTTTCCGTACCATGAGTTATGTTATAATACCTCCGGTCCTAATTATAAGAGCCAGTTGATTAATTTGAGGAGATTAAGAAATAAGTTGAGTTAGTTATTTGTCCTAAATGTGTTGTTTTTCTTAAAATATCCTTACTAATCAAGTGTATTGACTAGAGCTATCATTTTTAGAAGGCTACTTTGGAAAAAAATGTATAAATATGAAAGACAAAGTAGATTGTGGTCTTATATTTAGGACTAAAATAAAAATCAGACAAGGTCTTATATTAAGACCGGAGGGTAGTAACTTATAAGGCTCCAGCCTTAGATATATAATAGGAAGGGTTTCAAATTAAATAAAATCATATTACATTTTTCGTGTGTTACATTGCAAGATTTTTTTTGGACAAAGTGAATATGGACCTGTCCCTCATAAAGACGCATTATATTCCCATGAAATTCATTTTTGGATTCTTTTGTTACTTTTTGGCTAATTATATTGGACTCGTTTTCTTTCCTTTTAATCCCTAATGCACATTCCTTCTTCCTTCAAAGCTTGCGATGTTAAAGCAAGCCTATTGTGATGTATGTTTTTGATCTGCTAAAACAAAAAAAACAAAAACAAAAATGCCAGCCGTAATTTTGCTTAGTTTACGTAAAATTAACCCCAAAAAAACGACATAAACCCTTCGTCTATGTAAATGATAGCAAATATTTGTAGGGTCTGGTTTTCTAGTGTTCAGTAAAAAAAAAAAAAAAAAGCAGAAAGGCTCTTGTAATTGGGATTTCTCTTTTTAATTTCTACTTTACTTTCAGAGATAGATAATTATTTCTGACAGCTTCATGAACAACAAACTCCATGGTGGTACTTCACAAGCACTGCTTCCCTTCCGTGGCCTCAAGTTAGTGCTGTATAAAAGAGACACAGAGTATATGATGCTTCATGGACCAAGTCCTTCTTCTGCCACAAACAGGAAACCACGTGATTTAGACAGAAACAAAGAAGCACTCCATTTGTGTTAAATTTTAATTTAATTTCTAATTTTTATACTCGTTTCTTTAATGTCAACAATTAAAAGTTATTTTCATTCTGTATTTTATTTCATTGAAAATGTTTAAACTCAGATGCTGTCTGAGAAAAACGCTTAATATGCTTCGAGTCGTTCTACAGAGAAAATTCACCCCCCGGGGGGGGGCCGGGGGATGTTTAGGACAAAATTTCTGGCTTTATGTCTTCTCATATAGGCAAGGCTGAAGTAACAAAGTAATCATAGGGTGGCTGAAATATTTGGCAAACATTTATTCATATTATTTTCTAATTATTAAAGAGGCAAAATTAAAAGTAAAAGAAGGAAAGAGAATAATAGCCAATCAAACAACAATTAGTGCTTCTTTGTTCATTGATGTAGAGTCTGCCAAAGTTTTAAATTGATATTAACTCCCTCAGCTACTTATTCTATTTTTGTTTTTTGGGTTTCCATTTGTCATTGTCGTCAGAGTCAAGTTGATGCCAAGAGACTATTCATGTTAGCTCAAACTTAATTCCTTCATAAGCAAAGATATTCATTGTGTGAGATAGGTCATCAGGAAAGACAATGGTTTTTACTTTTTCTTACTAGCGTAGCTACTAATTTAATGGGTAAAACAAACAAAACGGTAAAGGAAGCTCACAGAAATCAAGGTTGAAGTATGATGAGCTAGAAAAGTTAAAGTACTGGGTATCTTCTCCTTTTGTCCTTGTCTAGCAGAGGACAAGAGCATAAAGAAAAGTATCATAGAAAATGAAATATAACCCATGAGGAAAAGATATTCATGCTTTGAATATTTACCATGGAAGAAAAATATATAAGAAAAAGAAAAGCTTATTTAAATTTAGAATAACCATCTACTGTCCACTTTCGTTAGTTGTTATGATTATATTCAACATCATGTAGCCAATTGCAAACAATAATTGCCTTCTGGCTTAAACTTCTTTCTGGTTTTATAAAGATAAAATGTCCCAAATGTTTTATATCCATGAAATGCTTAAAACAAAAAAGGAGAAAAAGAAAAATCAAAGATAAAACAAGACCCCTGTCTTTCTTGCTGTAGCTTTCTCTCTCTCTGCGATCAAATAGAGACACAGACAAAGAGACATGAGTCTCACAGAGACCATCAGAGTGAGATATCCTTTAACCTAATCATGTCATTCTTGTCTTGTACTAGCATCCCTCTGGATAATAATGCATGTTTTGAGAAGAGAACAAAAGAGCCTGTTTTCATTTCCCGAAAGAATAAAAAACCTTCCCCAGTGCACCTAGACAAAAATTTAAATCAACTTCTACTCACATTGCATAATCAATAATGAACGCTTTAATTAATGTCAATTAGGTAGGTAGGTAACATCAGGATTTTAGAAGGGTCCATTGCAGCATATTCCTTAAGCCATAAAGTGAAACAACAGATAAAAATAGCTATTGTTCATAAGTGAGTCTTCAACCCTACATATAAAAAGGGCTTTCTTCTATGTCATAATTCATACCCAACACAGCTTGTGTTCTCACTCTCTTGCCTCCATGGACTTGGAGATTGGAGTCACTAGTTCAGATACACCTCTTGGTACATACGTTATGTTTTCAGTTCCCCTTCCTCTTTGATTTCTACTTTTCTAGCTTTAACTTGTTTGCATGCATACCACTAGCTGACATTTTACTGTTTTTACCCTCTCTTTATCTTGTTGCTGAAGCAGAGTCCTGGTTTTCATCTGATAGATCTACTGGGTACCTTGAAGATGTTATTGCAGGCTGGAGTGTTTGGTACAAGCAACAAAATTTACCATTGTACTCTCTGTCTCAGGATCAAAAGGTCAATTTATAATTATAGACACGTTTCATGTTCCCTTCAACAATCACTAGTTGTCAAGTTCTTGAAACTCTAATTATGTTTTTCTATGAAAGGAAACCCATTGTCTGGCAGACCAGATAGATATATTTCCACCATGTTCTTCCACAAGAACCCAACGCCTGGTTGATGGTAAGCCATGCTTCATTTCTCTTCTTTTGTTTTTCTTTTGGCCAATGCATGCACACCTTCTCTAACTCCATCTCAATGTTTATTATCCTATTCCTTCCTATTCTCTGATCCTGTGCTCCAGGTGATGGGCAGGATTTTTGTAGCCATTAAGCTTATTAATCAGATAAAAGATAAAAGTTAGACGCAATTTTTTTTGGCATTTGTCATCGGGATTTTTAATAAAAGCATGACAAGTGGATTCTTTTGTTGAGTCAACAGGAGGATGTTAATGCTGAGCAATAAAAATCGTTCACCCGTTTTATATTTATTAAACAAAATCGTAGATAAATCAAAAACTGCCTAAAATACTTAAGTAAGATTTGTCCTAGCAGTAGAGTCTATTATTCGAAGTAAGTTTTCAACCAAGCATTTGAATATTAACCCATCAGTATGTTACTCATTCGGGTTGCAAGGATAATGACAGTACACTGCCCACTACCGTTGCTTTTGGTACTATCGCAGTCAGTAACTGATAATTACATACTTCAGTCCCACCTGCAGATTACACCATTCCAGAAATGAAAAATTCAGCACTGGGAGCCAATCATCATCACCAAAAGACACGCATGCAGCTTCAACACAGGAAGATAATCCTGAGAAGATTAAGGCATCTATAAAATCAGACGAAAACGATACTTCAGTTTCAAGTATTACACACACACTTTTCTTCAAACACAAAAGGGACATGACTAACTCAGTCATTAACTCTCTGCTTCATTAACTTTTTTTTCTTCCACACAGCTTCTTTCGAAGTACAATGGTTCACTTTTTTTCCTTCCACACAGCTTCTTTCGAAGTGCAATGGTTCATTTTGCAGCTTGGTTTTGATGTGTTATGGATTCCAGAGGGTCAGAAGAAGCGAATTGCTTACCCGTTCGAGATGGTGAAACGAGGAGGGGCAAATGGAGAAACAGTGCTTGAAGACATAAATCAGCAGATGCGAATGAGCCCAGCGAAGCCGATTCCGCAT